>NC_057008.1:1529293-1574449 GCF_000002595.2 Chlamydomonas reinhardtii | reverse complement strand
CCACCCACGCACCTCTCCCCGACCCCCCCGACCCACCCACCCCTCTGCCCACCTGGAGATCATGGCGAAGGCGTGTTGCTCGTCATCCGGCTTCTCCAGGATCAGCCCGTTGGCCTCAACCACCTGCAGGAGCGGTTGGAGCGGTTGGAGCGGTGGGCGGGAGAAGGTAGGTGCGCAGCGGGAAGACCGACAGAGCGGGAGGGAGAGACACTATATGCACAATCTACACACAACACATCACACATCACACACAACACAACATACACACACACATACACACACACACATACACACACACACACACACACACACACACACACACACCGCCACAGACTTCGGCACATGCCCAACCGGTACTTTAAAACCGGAGTGAATCACCACACGCACGCCTCACGCCCCGCCCCGCCCCCTCACCGTGTCAGCGCTTATGATCAAGTCCGCAGGCCCCGACACGAGCCCTGCCACGTCCAGCGCCTGCAGGGCCCAGGGGGTGGGGGCAGTGGGTTGTGGGGTTGTGGGGTTGTGGGTGGGTGGTGGTGGATATGGGGTGGGTGGGTGGAGCAGTAGGTTGTGAGTGAGTGGGTGGTGGTGGTACTACAGGCTGGGTACCTCAGCAGCCCCCCCTCCGCGGAATCTCGCCCTTTCGCTTACCAATGTCGCCACCCCACTCACTCGCCACCAGCAAAGCCGCAGTGGGGGCCGAACCCTCCCTCTGGGCCCCTCCCTTTCTCTCAGGGCCGCGCCGCTCTGGCCTGCACCTACCCCACCCGCCTCCCTGCCGCCCCATTGCATTCTCGTGACTGGATGGGCTTTCTGGTGATGACGGGACTTTTCCGCTGGGCCTGGGCATCCCCCACCCCGCCCACCCAACCACCCCACCCCGCCCACCTTGTGTCTCGCCGTTTCCAGCGCATACTCGCCGCCGCCTGCGAACTTGTCCTTGGGCAGCTTCTCGTCAAAGGAGGACACCAGAACCTGCGTGTGTGCATGTGCGTGTGTGTGTGCGTGTGTGTGTATGTGTGTGGCGGGAGGGGCAGTTGAAGGGGGGGATGGAAGGGGAAGAGGTTGCGCGGACAGCTGTCCGCCGCGGACGTGCGCCCCATGCACTGCAGGCGGCACCCCACGCCTCGTGCACACACATATGCGTGCCTACCCGGCCGGCTCATTGTTGTGCAAAACTGGCCTCCGATCGTGCTCGTAACGGGTTGGGTGTATTGATATGCATGTGTATGTTCCAGAGCGGACCAACCTACATAGCACCCCGCCTAGGCCCTTGAAGTTGGGGGGTACCCTGAACATGGCGTGCACCCCGGGTGGCGGCACCCCTTTGGTGCGACATTGCGACAACGCGCAGTGCTTCACCGCAGCCCCACCCCGGCCCCCCATATACGCCCCTCCAACAAACATAGACACGCATATGGATCGGCTTGCACAACGCAGTAAGGTGATTCGCCGGGCTCAGGGGCGCCCTAGCGCCTGCCCGCCCGCACCCCGTCCCCGAGCAGGGGTGGCTACTCCCCTCGGCTGCTGCGGTATGGCCCTTTGCCACCAGAGCGCCCATCATTCCCAACCTACTTCAAATTTAAGGCCGATGTTTCCGAGCAGCTCGCGGCGCCGCGGCGAGCCCGACGCAAGAATAATCCGCTTTGAGTTCAGAGCTTGCGTGTGCTGAAGAATCATTTTATACGATGTATGTTTGGTTTGCAATCACCATGAATGTATATGAATGTCTCAGTCACACAGCTCAAGTTGGCAAAGAGCGGGCGCAAGTAACTTTGTGACTGGTTTGGTCTGCCGCTTTGATAGTATAGGTTTGCATGTACTCATGTGAAGCAGGTCGAGGTCGCCCACGCGGACAAACGACCCCAAACCTGCCATACGGCCCATACCCCATGCCCCGATTGATTGCGAAACGCCACACGCGTCGAGCATTGTAGTTTGGTTGGGCATGCGCATTGCTGCACAAGGCGGGCGGAAGGGGGGGGGGACTACGAAGGCCCTCGTTGGCAGTTTGTTGGGACACCAGGGCATGCGCCAGGGGGGTCTGTGCTGGGGGTTGTGACGCCGGGAATGGCCCATCCATTAGCGCGCTCACGGCAGCTACATGAACATATGTCAGTCCTTAGGCGTAGCACTAAAAGTCCCCTGATTGGGCCACCTCGGGCCCTGGTCGCTGGAGGGCGTTCTAGGCTCGCCTGCCGGCCTAAACAGTAGAAGTTATACATATAAGCAATTGTGGGATTGTTGGAATTGCCAACACGCGCACTTTCGGGCCGGTCGGTGATTGGTCCATTTTGGCCACTGTGCCCCAATTTGGGCCACCCCTGATACTCCTCTTCCACACGCCGGCCTGCTGGTTTTGCGTATGCTACGATACCTATAGACATCAAAATAGCACTGGGAGTGGCTTGGGCATTCTCGCCGGGCCTCCGGGAGCCTCCGCACCCGAAATTGCCGCGCATGGCCGGCCGTTGGCCGAGGACGCTCAACATGCGGTCGATAGCCCCCCCGCGGCTTCCTAGAATCCATTTGAATGCACGAAACGTTGAAATGCAGGGCTCTGGGACACAAATACGGGCTAGGGCGGCAAAGCTTCTTTGCTCATGCTGGTCCATCGAGCATTGTACAGTCGTGAGCGTGAATTGAAGCCGTGGTCAGCAATCATGGCTTCCTTAGCATGCATGTAAGCAACGCTCTGCGGTAGCGGGGCCCCAACAGCGCTCCTGGGTGCAAAGGTGTCGATGGCCCAAATTTTGGGCTGGCCCAAACGCGGTTGGGGGCCTCCGGAGGCCTCCGGGGACCGGCCGCCGTGGCACAGCATCGCCTTTATATAAGTAATTGCTATAGCCGCGGCGCCGTGACCTAGAGCTTCATGGCTGCGCCAATCGGGCGGGTGGCCCAATTTGGGGCACCCTGGGAATTGGGCGCCTTTAGTGCTAACGGCTGGGGGCAATCAGAAACTACGCATTCCTAATCCAATTTACCGAACATGTGGCGAACATGTCGGCCGCGAACACAAGCAACGACACGCTTTGTGCCCTGTGCAAGTCAGGCACTGGGTCATGGCGGGGTTGCAATCGTACACCAGTGGAAGGAGCATAATAATGGCTGGATGTGTGCAGCCAATTACCGGTGCAATCCACGAAGTTCGCAAGCCTCAGGTCCACGGCTGACTAGCTCCGGGCGTGGGCAGCTGCACTCCAGGTGAGCACCGCAAGCCCGACGCCCATGCTCGTATTATTATTGATTTGATGTAATACGTGATAGCGGTTTATGCTCCTTGAGTCAGCTCGACCGCGGAAAGCGAAGAAGTTGACATTGGCGAGCTAACTGACTTACGCTGCAAGGCGAATCGCCATATTGAACTATACACACTACATGCAACCATGCATCAGGGCAGTGAAGGCTGGCTGCAGCTCGCCGTAAAGCAACCGAGGCGGTTTTAAGCGGGTCGTTGGGTTGCTTTTAAGGCCTCCTGCAGCGCCCCTTCAAGCCGTCACAATATTGCTACCAAAAGCAACCAAAAGCTAGTGATCAATATTTCGGCCAGGTTCATTACGTGACGGGCTTCGCGGCAGGGCCCTGAGTCGGAGGGTCCGCAACGCACACACGCCGTCTGACGGTAAGTAACGCACGTCTGCCGCACGAAATTATACGTGCCGCGCTACTTGCATGGGTTTAAGTTGAAGCAGGGTGTTTGTTGAGAGGCAATAGAGAGTGCGCAAATAACATCGCGCACCCTAGCAAGCATTTATTTACGTTGAATAGTTTTGTTGTTTCCCACGCTGCGTTATTAATAGGCATGTATTCATCTTAGCACTCGACAGTCCTTCAGCGCGTGAGAAACATTCGCCGCAGAGTCCCGTCGCAACACCAACCGCACGGTTGGTGCCTCAAGGTGAATCGGCCAGGGGCGCGCTCCTTCTTGTTGCACTCAATTGGACTGGCCTCCAAGCAAACGCTTCCAAGTGCTAGATGCGGACAAGCACGTGCAGCTATGTCGCAACTGCATGCAAGAACTCTAGGCGTGCGAATGCGTGTGCCCGCAGCTCACCGATGTTGCTCGCACACAACGACGCTCCTGTTGTTGTCCGCGCCGACGCCACGCAGGAAGGTACTCCATCATCACGCCAATAGCCGATAGCTTTACTCTGGACCCGCAGTGGTAGCTTCAAACTTGGCCTGTGACGGTTTCGTCGGCCACCGTTTCAGCACACACGCTACTGGCGCCAGGCGAACCCGAGGACACGCAGGTGCGAGAGCTGGGCACAGCGCACCGTCCCCCAGCCGCCCTTACTCGGCCCCATCCCAACCCAGAACTCCCTCCTCCCATCGGCACAAACCGAGCCCCGCACCGCCATGGCTTCAGCGCACGCACCTCGCGCAAGCACGCTCCCTCACTATTCGCCTTCCTCCTCGCTCCCTGCACCCACCGCCAGATTGCATTGGATACCTGAGGCAGCGAGCAATTAGAAGGCCCGCCATGGCGCCACTCCAAAGCAGCAGCTCTGCTGCGGGCCGCGGATCCATTACGTCAGCTGCGGCATCAGCCATGCTATTGCCGCTACTCTTGTTGCTTCTTTCGGCCCCCTTCATCGCGTCTGCAGCATCAGCAGCATCAGCAGCCGAGGAGGCCTCAGCTGAGGCCGTAGCAGACCACAGCCGGGGCCTGAAGGCTCTAGGCGGCGGCCATTGGCACGTGCAGCGGCGGCCGCAGCTAGCGGCAGCAGCCGCCATCTCTGCCGCGGCGGCGACGTCAGCTCGGCTCACGGCGGCAGAGGTTGCCGGCGGCGCCGCCTCCGCCGCCGCCGCCACGGATGGTGGGTCGGAGCAGTTGGCCTGGTCAGCGGACCCGCAGCTGCAGCAGGGCCAGACCTTCGGGCACAGGCGCAGCCTACTGAAAGCCAAAAAGGGAGACAGCAACGCTGGCAGTAGTGGCAGTAGTATCAGCGGCATGACCATCATTGCCGGCGCCGCCGCGACGCCGCCGCTGGCGCCCAAGAAGCATAAGAAATCGCCGCCGCCCCGGTCGCCGCCGCCCCGGTCGCCGCCGCCTCCCCGCCGCCACAAGTCGCCGCCGCCGGTGCGGCCGCTGACAGAGCCGCCCCTGCCCGCGCCTCCAACTGTGCTTGAGACCACTGACGCGCCGCCGCCCCGGAGCCCACCGCCCCAGCCAGCTCCTCCTCCTCCGCCGCCACCGTCCCCGACTCCTTCACCTCCACCCCCATCCCCTTCCCCGCCAAGCCCCCCACCCCCCAGCCCTCGCCCGCCCAGCCCGCGCCCCCCTCCGCCCCCCTCCCCGCGGCCCCCCGTGCCTCCGCCCCGCCCTCCTCCCCCATCTCCTCCACCCCCCTCCCCGCCGCCCCCTTCCCCACCACCCACCAGCCTCCCGCCTCCGCCGCTGCCCTCTCCCGAAGAAAGCTCCGGCCCGAGTGATGGCTATGACGGTGAATACGGTGGCGAGGATGGCTACATGGGCGGCGGCAGTGGCGCCGGCAACGCCACAGACGCCGACAACTCAATGGACGAGCCGGAGTGGCCGCCCTTCCCACCGCCACACCCCCGCGATGCCAACGCGCCCAGCCCGCCACCGCCGCCGCCACCAGCCCCCGGGTCGCGACACGGGCAGTACGAGTTCATCGGCAGCGCCAATATCATTGCCGTACACCTCATGGCCGTACCGGGTGCGTGTGTGTATGTGTGCGTGTGTGTGTGTGTGAATCTACTGCCGTACATCTCACATGCGCGTGCAGGCCAGCCCGCTTTGCCCCTTGCTCGCCCGCCTCCCCCGCCACCTTGCACCTCCCCCGCGGCTGCTGTGCACCCACAACGCCCACAACACCCACAACACCCGCCACGCACGCACCACTCACGCACCGCGTACACATTTACAATACGACCACTCAATCACGCACCCCTCACGCACCCCTCACGCACGCACCCCTCACCCCTGCCGCACCCCTCACTAACGCACGCACCCCTCTCTGGCACCACACAGGCACCGACAACTTCCTGTTCATGGAGCGGCCCAGCGGCCGCCACCCCGACGGCAGCCACAACATTGCGGGCTTCCTGAACCTCCCCACACGCGCCTGGACGCACCTGTACTCGCCGGACGGGTGGGTCAGGAAACAAGGAAATGGCGGGAGAGGGGGGGAGGGGTCATGTGCCCGAGCCGGACGAAATAGGTCCCGATGATAAGCAAGGACATGGAGGGAAGGAGTGTGTGTATGCGTGTGTATGTGTGTGTGTATGTGTGTGGGGTGGGAGCGCCAACCAAGCTGACTCTTCTACCCATCCTCTCCATCCTCCCCCGCCTGACCCGCTCTCTCCCCCCTTTTGCTGCTGCCTCCTCCATCCCCGCTGCTGCTGTTGCAGTCTGTTCTGTGCGGGTCACACCTTTCTGGACACCGGCGACCTGCTCATTGTGGGAGGGCACCAGGTGAGCTGTGGGCGCAGCAGGAGTGGGTGCGCTAGGAGTGGGAGTGAGTGTTGGGAGCGAGCGTGTCGCTGGCTCACGCAGCAGCAACTGCAGTACGGCAGTTAATGCCTGTACGCAGTACTCACCACCCCCTCCTGCCTGCCCCCGACTCCCTTACCGCCCTCCACACACGCAACGCCTCCCCGCCTCCCCACCTCCCCACCTGCTCCCCACCTCCCCACCTCCCCACCTCCCCACCTGCTCCCCACCTCCCCACCTCCCCACCTCCTCACCTCCTCACCTCCTCACCTCCCCTCCTCGCTCCCCACAGGCCAACGCGGGCTACCCGGACGGCATGAAGTCCATCCGCACCTTCAACCGCACCTGCACTGACCTGCAGCTGCGCAAGGTCGTAGAGATGGCCTGGAAGCGCTGGTGAGGGATGGGGAGAGAGAGCTGGGGGCTGCGGGTGTTGGCGTGTGGGTTTGCGTACGGTTGAATGGATACGTGTGTGTATGTGTGTGGTGATGGGGAGGGGTCAACTCAATCCCAAACATACCGGGACGCAGAACCCGACATCGATACCACGCCTTCACCCGTACAAATGACCCATTTCCCCCTCCCACCCGCGCAGGTACCCCTCTGCCACGCTGCTGCCAGACGGCAATGTGCTGGTCATGGGAGGAACACAGGTGCGTGTGCGTGTGTGTGCATGTGACACGATCATTATCACTCAATGACCCATCACTGGCATTGGCTTTGGCTTGGTATTTACAACATACACACACAAACACACACACACACACACACACACACACAAGCACACACACACACACACACACACACAAGCACACACACACACACACACACACACACACACGCCTGCAGGGTGTGGGCGCGGGCACCGCAAACAACCCCTTCTGGGAGATGTTCTACCCAAGCAACGGGACCACACGGACATTCGCCATGAAGCCCAACTACCTGGACAGCGCGGAGCAGGTGAGGGGTGGGTGGGGGGAAGGGGAGGAAGGAGGGGTGGGCGGAGGGGTGGGAGGGGGGGGGGGTTGGGCCGGGGTGATGGGAGATGGGAAGGGCATGGGGGTGGCGATGGAGATGGGAAGGGGATGGGGTCAAGCCGGCTGCAGGTTTTGGGGAAAGGGGTTGGAGTGGGCTGGGAACCAATGTGTCCTAGAAGTAGAAGTTCATGCCTCTATCGCGCCCCGCCACCTACCGTACCCTCTGACTTAATCAATCCCCACCCTTCCACCTGCCTGCCCCTGACGTTTGGACTGGCATTCATCCCCCCTCTCCCCTTTCGCCCTCCCCCCCTCACACAGGTCTACTACCCCTTCAACTACGTGCTGCCCTCGGGCCTGCTGTTCACCTTCTGCGGCCGCTCCGGCTTCATCCTGGACTACACCAACAACACCTGGATGCAGGTGAGCGCGGGGCAGGGCAGGGCAGGGCAGGGCAGGGGGAGGGAGGGGGAAGGGGGGATAAGGAAGTGATGAAACTACTGAACACACATAATTTCTAACAAACATACACGCAATGTCCCACACACACACTCGGCCGCACTCTGACGCGCCCACACACAATCAAACCCATGTGCGCGCACACACACACACACACACACACACACACACACACACACACAACACACACACGCGCACAAACCCATATGCACACAAGCACACACATACACAAACACTGGCGCTTTCCTCACACTCTCGCGCTCAATCGCTCCCACGCCTTCTGCAGAACCTCCCCCGGCTGCGCGGCTGGGCCACCACTCAGTACCCCTTCACCGGCACCAGCGTCATGCTGGGTCTGTACCCCGAGACCGGATACACGGTGGGGGCGTGTTTGTGCGTGAGTGCGTGTGTGTGCGTGTGTGTGTAGGGAGATGGGCGGGGCAGGGCAGGGCGGGATAGATGCGGTGGATCGAGGGCTGGGACGTGTGAGGTTGAGTACGGGGCTTCCCACGGTGCGTGCCAGAGGCCGGGTAGGAGTGTGGCGGCGATTGTGATGTTGACTGCACTCTCCCCCCCCCTACACACACATACACACACGGTTTGTCAAACCCCGCTCTATCTGCCCACCCGCCCGCCCTATCCGCAACTTCCCCTCTCCCCCAGGCCGAGGTCGTGCTGTTCGGCGGTCAGGCGGAGCGCGCCACTCGCAACCTGTCCACCATCGCCGCCAAACAGGCGCAGCGGCTCACTCTGAGCGCCTACGACCCAGTCACCCGCAACTACAGGTGCGTGGGCACAACCGGGGAGGAGGGGGCAGGTGGGGTGGGGGAAATGGGTGAGGGGATGGAAAATACCAGCCCAAACTAGGGCCAAGCCAAGCAGGCCAAGCTAGCGAAGCACAGGCAGACGGGGTGTAGCGCGTAGGGTGGGGGAAAGGGAGGGGGTGAGGCGGGCGGTGCCGGCGGAGGCGGCGGGGGCGGGACGGGAGATGAAGGGGGCTAGCTAGTCATTGAGCCCAGGGAACCAGCGACCCAGAATACGGTACCAGCCCGCCTAGCGCGGATAATGTTTGGCCTTTGACTTCCAAAAAAACTGGACCCAAGATTCTAGCAGCGCGAAGGGGTTCTGGTCTGAGCAACAGCTGTGTCTGGTTCGGTTGAGCCTTACTTACTCGTCCTTCTTCACTCCCTGCCGTGCACACAGCTTTGGCCCCACCGGCTCTTGGGTGGGTGAGAACCTGGGCTCCCCGCGCCTCATGGGCGACTCAGTGCTGCTGCCCAACGGCAAGGTGGTTCTGCTCAACGGAGCGCAGGTGCGGAGGGGGCGCGTGAGCTGTTTTAGCGGGGGAGTGGGAGTGGGGGAGTGGGAGTGGTGGGAGTCGGAGTGGGGGGAGGGAGTGTAAATTTGCTGGGGGCGGGGAGGGGGCCAGTGCTAGGGTGTCGTCCTTCGTGAGTGTCCCTGAGATACGGCGCTTTCAATCTTCCTTGATTCCGCTCAGTGCAGTTCAGTCCAGTTCACCTTCGCCCCCAACATCCCACACCACACACCCCACACCCAACCCCCAACCCCCAACCCCTCACCCCAACTCCCAAAAACACACGCCCACACAGACGGGCCTGGCGGGCGATAGCGCCAGTGGCGGCGACACGCGGGCCAACTACCCCGTGCTGTTCGCGGAGCTGTACGACCCGGACCGACCCCAGGGCCAGCGCGTGCGGTCGCTGGGCTTCAGCCGCATCCCGCGCATGTACCACTCCACGGGTGAGGGCGCGTGTGGAGGACGTGTGGAGGGTGTGTGGAGGGTGTGCGGCGGTTGTGGCGGGTGTGGGGCTCGTTAGTGCCCAAAAGTCCAACGCCAACGGGGGTGGGGGTAGCTGAAATGCTGAATGGCTGGGGGGATGTGTAAGCTGAATGTGCTGAGCAGAGAAGAGGAACCTGGTTGCATGAGAGCACGCGGGAAGAGCTCGTCGACACGGCAAATAGGTCGTCACATGCTCCCCCTCATCCCCGCCCCTCCTCCATACCTCTCTCGTGACCTCCGCCCCCCCCCCCTCTCCCCCCTCTCTTCTCCCCCCCCCCTCTCTTCCCCCCCCCCTCGCAGCCTGCCTGACCACCAACGGCACCATCCTGGTGGCGGGCTGCGACCGCTGCCAGCGCTTCGTGGTGGACGAGGGCTGGACCTACGACCCCTCCCCCACCGGCAAGGCGGACTACCGCCTCGAGATCTTCCACCCGCCCTTCGTGTTCTTCCCCTCCGACCGACCAATCATCCTGGCACCCAGCCTGGACGCCAGCCCGCCGCCGCCGCCGCGCGCGTCGCCGCCGCCGCCGCCGCCGCCGCCGCCCACGGGCACAAAGGCGAAGCAGCCGCTGCCCAGTCAGCACGACGACCTCGGCGTGGCGGTGGTGATGGGGTACGGCACCACCCACCAGATCCGCTACGCCTGGCCCGCCGGGTTTGCAGGGCCTCAACCCGGCAGTAGCATCGGCATGAATGCTACAGCCCCCCCGGCGGCAGACCCTTACGACGTGTGGACTCCAGGTGTGATTACCCGCGTGGTGTTGTCGGCCCCGTGCTCCAACACACACTCCTTCGACATGAACCAGCGACTGGTCGGGCTGGAGATCCTGTCCAACACGCCCGACCCCAGCACCGGCAGCAGCAGCGGGACGACCGGCAGCAGCAGCGGCAGTAGCAGCACGGTGGCGGGTGGCGTGCTGACGGTGCGGAGCCCCCCCGACATCAACATTGCGCCCCCGGGCATGTACCACATGTTCCTGGTGAATGGGGACGTGTACAGCAGCGCGGTGTGGGTGCGACTGGCGCGACCGCAATAGTAGTAACGAGTGCTAGCTCGGTGGATAATGGCGGTGTATGTGGTCCGCCGTGCGGACGGATGGATGGATAAATGGATGGCTGGATTACGTGCGTATGGATCAGATGCGGTAGGGGGCCCAATTACGGTGTGCACGGCACCAGGGGCTGCAAGGTTCTTACAGCACGTGTAGATAATAATACCGTATGGTATGTATGCAAGCAGCGTAGGCTTCGGACCTAGATGCTGGACGGCGCGATATGGTGTGATCGCGTGTTGTTAGGTCCGAGGTATAGGGTGGCGGCGGTGGCTGGTGCGTGGTCATCGCTCGCACATAGTCCGGATGATAGGGTAACCGGAACCCGCGTGTCGTAGACACGGGCGGAGCGCCCGTCCATTGATTCAACTAGCTTCAATCTAATAGCCGCTGTGCCGACGTACGCATGTATGCGTGTGCACATAGCGTGTATGTACGGCGGACCATTTCTTATCTAGCTACCTCTTGCGCGCGCCCGCCCCTTGTTCCTCGCGTAATGCCAATTCAAGGAAGAGTCGCTGGATGGCGTGTGTAGCGTGTGCATTCATTAATGACAGGTCCCTGTGGGGGCACGGCTGTGGTGTGCATGAGTCATCTATAGCAGACTTGAATGGCTGCCGTATGGATGGATTAGCAGGCTTGGCGTAACCCAATTTCTTCTGCACTCACAGTAGTTTCTTTCCTCTGCACTGCGATGTATGCCTTTTCTTCGCTGTCTCCATGTTCCTAGCGTGGGTGCACCTGCCATGCGGCATGTCTGTAGTTCGCAAAGAAAGTGGTCTGCAGGTGTCTATCTGCGCACAATGCGGCATGCACGATGGCGTGAGATCCTGCCCGAGTAGTCCCACAGTATGTAGTGTAATCATAGCCACAAGCAAGACTCCTTTCTTCACCATTATCAAGGCACAAGATACCAATGTTGTGTTACGCCAAGCCCGCAACCGCGCGCTGGGTCTGCGTGCATTGCGTCTTGCAGAGAATGGCCCCCTCTATGTCTCCTCCTCTCCTCTACAACCCAGCGGGGCGTGTGTGCTGTGGCGCCTACTCCTACGGTCCTACCAAGGCTCTGCCGCTTCGCCCAGCTTACTTGCAATGCGCGTGCCCACACACACACCCGGCGCCTCCCCTGGCACGCACGTCCCAGGCGGCAGCAGCATAATTTCAGCGGTTATTATCTAGGTGGACCCCTTGTCATCACCATCGGCATGTTGGTGACACGGCATCGCATCCCTTCACCCTTCACTCAACGCTCCTTACGGGGACCCAAAGTGCACAGCGTCTGCCGTCGCGTCCGCGTCTCGGGCCGCCAAGTAAGCAAGGCCACGACCACACCCACCGTCCAGACCCACCGTTGGCCGGCTTGCGGCCTCAGCAGCAGCGACGGAGCAGCCCCGCCGTCCCACATCACACTCGGGACTAGCGTGCAGCACGCACTCCCGCCCCCTGCCCAGTGGTTGCCACCTTGCACACCGCCTGCCTGACAATCTAACCACCTGACAACCTAACCACCTACCTGCATACCTGATGATCTTACCGTATAACCACGCACCCACCTCTTGATCAACCACTACTCTTCCCACGGTGAAACTCGTGTGGCAGGGTCAGCGGCCGCGGGACTGCACGCGTCCTCACTATTACTGCACACGTCATCGTCACCCAGGCCCTCACCACAGCCACCACTACGGCCACCGCCATCCATATCGTCGTCACGCCGCATCGCCACTGCTGCCTGCAGTCCCTGCTCCGCCGCCGCCGCCACCGCCGCCTCCTCCCCCATCCCCACCCGACCCTCTCCAGACCGCTCGCTACTGCTGATGCCAGCATTGCTACTGCCTGCCGTCATCAGTGATGATGCATCACGCAGGTCCGCCGCACCGCAGGGCATACCCACTGCCGCGGTTGCCAGTTCGTAGGAGGCAGGCGGGGCAGTAGCAGTGGCAGAGGGGCCCCAGCTGCTACTGCCAGCAGCGGCGACTGGGCCCTGCTGGAGGTCTGCCAGGGCGGCTCGTGCGCCTGTGGCAGTTGGCAGTTGCAGTTGCAAGAGGCGGGGAGCGAGGTCGGGTTGTCAGATTTTCTGAGTCCCTGCGTGGAGCGGCGGGATACGTGCGTGAGACTGGACGGACCATCCGCCCCCTTGACCCTCCCATGACGCCCCCCCACCTCAGCTGCACGCACACCGCCCATGCCACGCCACGCAATGCCACCCACCCCACGGCACGCCTCTCGACGCACGCACCCCCGGGGCCTTTCTGACCCACCCATTCGCACATGCACGCACACCGACGCATTCTAGCTATCCTGTTTCTATGTACGTAGACGGCATACTCGTACGTACCTCCCAGTGAGGTGGTGTTTGGATCGGCCAGCACCGCCGCCGCCGCCTCGCCCCCACCATTGTGCGTCCGGCTGCTGCCACCAATGCCGCTGCTACTGCCGCCAGCGGCAGCTGCGGCGCCCCTGAGCTGCTGCTGAGTCGGCGGGACCCGAGCCGAGAGTCGAGCCATCATGCCGCCTACTCCCCCTCCTGCTCCTGCTCCTGCTCCTGCTCAGCGCAAGCGCCACATTTGTCAGTCGTGGTCGTGCCGTATGGCGAAACCAGTGGTTACACGGCCTGGCTCCAGCACCCACTGGTCCACGCCCTGGGACATATCAGACCGGCACACACGTGGGCCGCCATGGCCTCCGGCCTGGGTCAGCCGCTGGAGCTCCCCGCCCACCGGCGCGGACTCCATCTCCTGTGTGTGGCAAACGAGCCCGGCCGGTTACTCCTCAACACGACCCTAGGGAATGGACTAGCGGCGGCGCTGTCTGGCGCCCTCGGACACACTCCACAGCCTGCCGCCCGCAAGCCCTTGCCGAACCCAGACGCACCTAAACCGTGGCCCAAAACCCCCCGGAAGCTGGAGCGTCGCCTCCGCACCCACAAGCTACCCACACCACCCCGACACCCCTACCACAGCCCCCCCCGGCCGCCCCCACACCCCCAACTCCCACGGAGCTCGCAACCCTCTACCCAATAACCATCCCTCTCGCACACACGTGTGGCTCCGCCGTCTTCACCGACGGGAGCAAGGTCCCACACTCGAGCGACTACACAGGCCTGGGAGCAGCGATCTGGGACGAAACTGAAAACCGCACGACGCATAAAGACGAAGATATCGCTTTTGACACTCCCCTTAGCACTATTCTCAGATGCGAGTCGCGGCTATACGCATGGCACTTAGTCTCAACCTTGACTTGCCCCACCTGCGAATTTACACCGACAGCCTTGTCAGCCTGCTTATCCTTCGCCGCGCCATTCTGGAGCCCGAGTCGCTACATGTAAGCAAACATCGCGAAATGTTCGGGGCCATCACTGACATACTGGCCCAACGTGGGTTGGCAGGTCTGAGGACATACTTCTACCACGTCCGTTCACACCAAGCAGACACGTGCGTAGGAAATCAGAAAGCCGATGAGGCGGCACAGGCAGTGGCGACTAGAGAAACCCCGCCGGACGCGGTGGAGACCCTGTACTCGCACCCGTTCGAGACACTAGAGGGCTGGATTGCTAAGAGAGAAACTGTGGAGCACAATGGCAACTTAGAGGAACGGTTACGATACGCCAACGACCTCAATCGCGACCTGAAGAAAATGGCCCGGCCCTCCAAAACAGGCTTATACGCAGAACTGTGGGACGCTACCAGGCAGCACATTGACGCGAGATATGGACTAAACCTGTTCGATGGCTTCCCGTTCGAAGAAGCACGCTGTGCCTTCAAATACCGATGGGGGCTCTCCTGGAACGCCAAGCGTGCCGCCCGCGTAAAACACCCCATACCCGGCTGCGCGGGGGGCGAATGCCCGCTGTGCCGATGCGACGATGGTGGCACGCACACCCTGGGCGGCTGCACCCACCGGCGTATGAAAGCCGCGTACATCGCGAGGCACAACCGCGCCGTTCAACGGATCGCGAAGGCAGTAAGTCAAGGGCAGAACGGCGGATGCGTTATGTACATGGATGCAGGAAAGGACGGCCCCGCTTACAGTGGGGGAACACGCATACCCGCATGGGTGCTGCCAGGCACGCCAGAGAGCGTGCGACTACGATTTTGCCCGGACCTGCTGGTCGTCCCCTCTCTACGCATGACCCGATCCGGGCAGCCTACTAGTATGCCTCGCACGCGACTCCAGAGGAGCGCGCATAAAGTCTACGTCATAGAAGTGGGCTACTGCTCTGACCTAAATCACCTGGACAAAAGGGCGGAAAAACTGCAACAACATGACGACCTTGCCACCGCACTCCGCGCCGCCGGGTGGGACGTGATACACAACCAGGACACAATCATCAGCCTCGGACATACCGGCACCGTTACAACCCACCTCCATGCCCTGCTTAAAACGCTCGGATGCTCAACACAATCTGCCCACCGCACCTGCCAAAAGCTTGTCCAGCACGCTGTTCACACGACCACCGCCATTACAGCTCTCCGCCGGGAACTCTGCAGTCACCCATGGCCAGGACGCCCACCTTAGCACAGTACGCCCCGTTGTGAGAGTGGGACCAGGCCCAGCGCGCCTAGGCACGCTGCCAGCCTCCCCACTCTCCTTGGGGGACAGGGGCCCAGTGGCGGAGACCACTAATGTGGTGGTCTCTCATGCCCTCATGCCCCTACCTCCTCAGAACACGCCCTGTCACGCAGGGAGTACCATTATCATTATTATTATTATTATCTCCTGCTCCTGCTGCTGGCGCTGCCACTGCAATGAGAAAGGGCAGCGTTTATTCAACAGGACAGCAGCCGCAGGCCGCATGCGGGCGCGCGAACGCGCAAGACCCCGTGGGTCAATTGTTGTTAAGGAACCCGTTACCCATTGTGCCAAAGCAATGCGGGTTGAGCACTTGTAAACACGAAAACAGGCTGCTGCAGTCAAAGCAGCCGCAGTTGAAGCAGGGGTGCAAAGCCAGGGGGGCTTGCAGCGCGAGGGCAGCACAACCACATGGTAGATCGGCGACACGCGTGCCGGTTACGACGGTTACGGCATCTGAGCCACAATTTAAGGCGATGCAGGTGTCCATGGCTGGAGAAGTGGGTATGATACGGTAGACTAAGGTAGGTGAAGGAGGGCAGGCGGGCAGTGTATGGTGTGGCGTAAGGAGTGTTGCTGGTGGCAGCGCGTGGGCGCATGGGTGCAGTGGCATGGGGGTGCGGCCGCACCAAAACCCCGTGCCAAAACCCGCAGCTTTGGATGCTCTGAAAATTTTACCAATTAAACCTCCCGCAGCCAGAAAAACTTGCCCAGAAAAATTTTAATATAATTCTATGAATGCGGATGTTACAGAGGGGACAGTCCCAGCACCCGAAGACGCCGAGCCATCACATGCTATCAGGGCCCAACTTGACTCCACCACCCCCGACTTTGCTGCAAACACCTACCGCTACGCAGTACTCCGGCTTGCCCCTCCCCCCTCAGGGTGCTCCATGCCGTGCACCCCGGAATGCGGTGTGGGGATGGGGTGGGGTGGGATGGACTGGCGGATGGTGGAAGTATCATATAGGTCTGCTGGGGGCTGCGAGCAGCCATACTACCGGTCATGATATTGCCTTCGGTAGCTCAGGGCGCCGCGGGCTGGGGGTGGGTAAGTGAGCGGGGATGGGGGCTCGGACTCAGCGGGGGCACGGACTCAGGGCGTGGAAGCCAGCGAGAAGCGGGCGAGAGTAACGCCGATGTGCCGGGTGATGTGCGAGCAGAATACAGAACGCGGCATTCGTCATTACGGGGAAACTAAAACAGATAGCGCCAACCTTTTGCGCCTCGCGCTTTCGCGCGCAATTTCCGGGATCCTCCAACGCGTCGATTCCTCCGTCTTGCGTCCTTCCGTGCCGGGAGCCTTAATTATCGATACAATTTGTGATATATTGTATGTTGCGCTGGAGCTCTAATGCAAACGCTGCGCTTGTGCGTTTACCCCGCTCTGGCAGAGGGCTTGCGTTTTCATAATGTTACGCTTTGCAATACATACATAGAAAGGCGCATTATTTGCACGACAAATTTCGCTGCGCTCGGGTTTCAAGGTTATAACTCAAGTCAAAACGAGCGGACCGCCATGCGATCCATGGGGCGTGCCCCTAAGGGAGTCAAGTGACAACGTACAGCGGTGTTTGGTTGAGACAGGGCACGCACATGCAGGCAGGGATGATGTGCTGGGGTGAAGCAGGGCTGGTAATGAAGTTCAGATAGACGTCAGCGCAAGCGCCAGAGTCGCAACGTGGGCGGGACCGAATACACAGCCGAACATGTTTACACTGCAGGCAGGTCGATGGTACCCCGAGCGCGTGGCATAGGCCAAGTTTAGCAGTCTAGGCATGGCACGGCAACATGGCATGAGCCGTGAACACACTCAATCATCTCCGCACATTTCCGCACATTAGGCGTGTCCTCAACAGAGCCGAGTCCAAAGACAACGCTGGGCAGCAGCGGAGCGGGTTCAGGTACTGCGGATGCTTGCGCGCGCACAACCTCCCGGACCGGAGACCGGGCCGGGGTCGGGGGCATCGGCGTGGGCCGGTCGGCCGCAACCTGTCCCGCGTGTTTTCAATAACAGAGGAGCGCGAGGTTGCATGAGGTCACGCCAACCATGCTCGCAATGGTCCTGAGGTCGTGGAGCACAGTTGCGACAGGGATCCATCCTGACAGTTTCGCGACAATCAGACTGCCAGTTGTCCGTCAATGCTGCGTTCGCTCTCTTATCATCCGCTGAAGATTTATCGCGTTCACGAGGGAGTCCAGTTCCGCGAGCTGTGCGAAAGAAACGGCCTGGGGCATTCCCAACTTCACCATCTTTGCTTCTTGCTACCAACTGCGCACTGAGACTTGTGACACTGCTTGTGACTCTTGACACAGGATCTTGACACAGGGACTTGACACAGGAACTTGTTTGAAGCGGCGCCATGAGCGCTCGATCGGTTGCTATTATGGATCGTTTAAGTGGCGCTAAAGCGCGCACTTAATTGGAGCAGTTCATAATTTACCTGGGTTTACCTGGGCTTCATAGTTGCGATCGCCGTCGCCGAGGCCGAAACCGACGCCGAAAGTTCGCCCTTGCGGCGAAACCGTTCAGCCCTACGCGTTTTAAAATTGCTTCATACCGAAGCTCGGGCTTCATTGATGTCACCATACGGGGCTGCCAGCGGGGCTGTTGAAGGACAGATGATCGCGCTCGCAGCTCACACGCCAACGAGCCTTCTGACAGGTACATAAGTGCTTAGATTGAAGCAATCTACGTATCTGATAATCAACTTGGACCAGTGCCAGCCTGTGCGATGAAATCGGCCTAAAAATTGTCTTTGCTAAGGCATCGGACTCCATTGTATGCGGTTGAGTGCTCGATATATGGTTCAGCCTCAGTTACTTTCGCGATCGATGTTCCCTGACTCGAGTCGGGTGACGGATCTCAGTCGCTGGAGCCTGTTCTTCCTTGCGTACAACAGCTTCGTGTACCTGATGGCTTAAATAATGACTGTGTGCAGTCGGCGGGGCCCGGGAACGTGTGTGGATCACCTTGGCATCGACCCCCCCTTTCTGAAACGTATGGGTGCGCCGCGCCCCCTGCGGGGGCCGGGGCACGCCAACTGGAATAACCGGGAGGGCCCCGCTGCGGGAACTCGATGCGACAAGGCCAGCTGGCTTGAGGGGGCCGTAGCTCATCAGCTTTCAAACACAAAATCGTGTGATGTGTGCGGGTGGGTGAGGGTGAGTCTGGGCGTGGGGTTGTGGGTATGTCGCGTGGTAGACCGGCGAGGGCAGGGCACGAGCAGAGCGAGGGCGAGGGAGGAGCGTTGGAAGGGTGCAGGCACGGCGAGAGCGAGGGGTGAGGGCAGGGCAAGGGCAGGGCGAAGGCGAGGGCAGGGTTAGGGGAGGTGTAGAGCTGGGCAAGGGCTGGGCGAAGGCGGGGCAAGATTGAGGGCGGGGCGTAGGCGGGGCAAAGGTGGGGCGAGGGCAGGGCGAGGGTGACGGCCGGGCGAAGGCAGGGCGAAAGATAAGGCAGGGCAGGGGCGGGGCGAGGGTGAGGGCAAGGCGAGTGCGGGGCGAGGGCAGGGCATGGGGAGAGCGAGGCGCGAGGGAGGGGCGAGGGAAGGGTGAGGGCAGGGCGAAAGCTGGGCGAGGGCAGGGCACGGGACGGGCGAGGGCGAGGCACGAGGGAAGGATGAGTGCAGGGCGTGTGGCGAGGGCGGGGCAAGGGCAGGTAGGGCGAAGGCGAGGGCAGGGTTAGGGGAGGGTGAAAGCTGGCAAGGGCTGGGCGAGGGCGGGGCAAAGGCAGGGGCAGGTGCAAAGGAGGGGCGAGGGCGGGCGAGGGCGGGGCGAGGGTAAGAGCTTCGCGCGGGAAGGGCGAGAGCAGAGCAAGCACTGGGCACGGGCAGGGCCAGCGCGGGTCGAGGGTAAGAGATACGCGCAGGCAGCGCGAGGACAAAGCACGAGCAGCACCAGGAGAGCAAGGGCGAGGGAGGAGCAAGGGAAGGGTGATGGCAGGGCGAGAGCTGGGCGAGGACAGGGCAAGGGCAGGGCGAGGGCGGGGCAAGGTCAGTGCACGGGGAGGGCGAGAGCGGGGCAAGCGCTGGGCACAGGCAGAGTGAGTAGAGTGAGGTCGGGGCGAGGGTAAGAGCTTCGCGCAGGCAGGGCGAGGGCGGGGCACTGGGAAAGCGAGGGCGAGGGAGGAGGGAGGGAACGGCAAGGGCAGGGCGAGGGTTGGCCGAGGGCAGGGCAGGGGCTGGGTGAGGCCGAGGGTGATGGTGAGGGATGGGTGAGTTCGGGGGAGGTGTGTGTGTGTGTGTGTGTGTGTGTGTGTGTGTGTGCAGGACGAGGTATGGACGAGGCCGAAGGTGAGGACGGGGCCTATTGAGGGCCGAACGAGGGTGGGGTGAGGGCGGGATGAGGTTGGGGGAGCAGGGCGAGGATGGGGCAAGGATGGGGAAAGGTCGGGACACAGGGAGGGCGAGAGCGGGGGATGGCCGGATGGGCTCCGGGCGAGGGCTGGGTGAGGGCCAGCGCTGGGCGAGGGCGGGGCATGGGGAGGGCGAGGGCGAGGGAGGAGCTATGGGAAGGGTAAGAGCAGGGCGTGTGGCGGGGCGAGAGTAACGGCGGGGCGGGGGCGGGGCGAGGACCGGGCGAGGGCGGGGCGAGGGCGGCGCGCGGGAAGGGCGAGAGCGGGGCAAGCGCTGGGCGCAGGCAGGGTGAGCGCGGGCCGAGGGCAGGGCATGAGGAAAGCGAGGGCGAGGGAAGAGCGAGGGAAAGGTGAGGGCAGGGCGAGGGCAAGAGCTGGGCGAGGGCGGGGCAAGGGCAGGGCGAGGGCGGGGCAAGGGCGGCGCACGGGGAGGGCGAGAGCGGGGCAAGCGCTGGGCACGGGCAGAGTGAGGGCGGGGCGAGGGTGAGAGATACGCGCAGGCAGCGCGAGGGCAGGGCATGGGGAGAGCAAGGGCGAGGGAGGAGCGAGGGAAAGGTTACGGCAGGGCGTGTGGCGAGGGCGGGATAAGGGCAGGGCCGAGGGTTGGATGACGGGAGGGTGAGATCTGGCAAGGGCTGGGCGAAGGCGGGGCGAGAGTGATAGCGGGGCGTAGGCGGGGCGAGGGTGGTGCGAGGGCGGGGACAGGGCGGCGCACGGGGAGGGCGAGAGCGGGGCAAGCGCTGGGCGCAGGCAGGGCGAGCGCAGGCCGAGGGCAGGGCACGATAAGAGCGAGGGCGAGGGAGAAGCGAGGGAAGGGTGAGGACAGGGCGAGGGCAAGAGCTGGGCGAGGGCGGGGCAAGGGCAGGGCGAGGGCGGGGCAAGGGCGGCGCACGGGGAGGGCGAGAGCGGGGCAAGCGCTGGGCACGGGCAGAGTGAGGTCGGGGCGAGGGTAAGAGACACGCGCAGGCAGCGCGAGGGCAGGGCGTCTGCCCGTCGTGATAGCAGTTTTGAGTGTACACGTATGCAAAAGCCAATTTGTTTTTGTGACCCTTCCAGCCCGTGGGCGTGTGAGCTTGCCCCCCGCGCACTGGCCGGCGCTGATACCCTTCCCCCGCCACCCCTGGCCCTAGTCTGGGTGTGTGATGGGACAGGGTTCAAGGCAGGTTGGCGAGGTCCCTTAGGGTGCAGCTGATGCCCGTACCTCAAGCAGACAGCAAACAGTTTGCAGCGGCAGAGCAGGAGTGCATGGCTGGTCGAACGCCGGAGTGACTGTACCGACAAGTTGCTGGCTGGCTGGAAGTTTGCTGATGCGCATTCCCTACGGTAGTCTGGGCGTGTGCGGTAGCGCTTGGGCGTGTGAGCGGACATGCATGTGTAACATGTGAATGTGACACACGATGCACATGAACATAAATGCAAATCAGTACAGGCGCAAATGTCTACACGCACTGACATGGCACCATCGGTATCGGCGATCATAAGTAAACGCGTGAGTAAACGTTCGGCGTGTCCAACATCGTTAAGGACCCATGCCATGGCGTAGCCAGACTGGCCACGCCACAACTACCAGTGCGCAAAGGCAGTTGCCATTCTTGCGTTCTGCGTTATACTATGATGCCCTCATCCACGGTGCTTCAACATGGAACTTAATCATGGTTCATAAAATAACCACCACCTACCCCTGTACATCTATCTTGAAATTACCTTTGCTACTTTACCGCCTTCTTAGATTGCGCAGCCCGTTTCTGGCGCTTGCGCTTCGCATCTTTCTTCAAGCGTTCTGCACGCTTCTCAGGTGCCTCGTTCGCGCGTGCCCACCGTTTCCGTTCAGCTTCTGGTGTTGAGGGCCCGTTGCGTGTGCACGATCTAGCAAAGATAGCGCCAGGGCCGGGGGTCGGCGCCGCAGCCGCGGCAGCAGGCACGCTTGTGCTGCTGGCTCTTGCCGCTGCAAAGCTGCACGAGGTGAGGGGAGGGGAGCGCACAGCGCGCAGTCACGTCAACGCGGGCTGCGTGGCCGCACGTACACGACACGGGGCAGGAGGGAGGCAGGGGTGCAAAGCAGAGTCACGCTGTGCTGACGGAGCGAGCAGGGCAGCAAAGCAGGCGCAAGCATGCCTGACACACCTGCTTGGCGTTGCCGCGGTGGGCAGGCCCGGCAGGCCAGCGCCAGGGCCGGGGGTCGGCGCTGCAGCCGCGGCAGCAGGCACGCTTGCGCTGCTGGCTCCTGCCGCCGCAAAGCTGCACGAGGCGAGGGGAGGGAGTGCACAGCGCGCAGTCACGTCAACGCGGGCTGCGTGGCCGCACGTACACGACACGGGGCAGGAGGGAGGCAGGGGTGCAAAGCAGAGTCACGCTGTGCTGACGGAGCGAGCAGGGCAGCAAAGCAGGCGCAAGCATGCCTGACACACCTGCTTGGCGTTGCCGCGGTGGGTAGGCCCGGCGGGCCAGCGCCAGGGCCGGGGGTCGGCGCTGCAGCCGCGGCAGCAGGCACGCTTGCGCTGCTGGCTCCTGCCGCCGCAAAGCTGCACGAGGCGAGGGGAGGGAGTGCACAGCGCGCAGTCACGTCAACGCGGGCTGCGTGGCCGCACGTACACGACACGGGGCAGGAGGGAGGCAGGGGTGCAAAGCAGAGTTACGCTGTGCTGACGGAGCGAGCAGGGCAGCAAAGCAGGCGCAAGCATGCCTGACACACCTGCTTGGCGTTGCCGCGGTGGGTAGGCCCGGCGGGCCAGCGCCAGGGCCGGGGGTCGGCGCTGCAGCCGCGGCAGCAGGCACGCTTGCGCTGCTGGCTCCTGCCGCCGCAAAGCTGCACGAGGCGAGGGGAGGGAGTGCACAGCGCGCAGTCACGTCAACGCGGGCTGCGTGGCCGCACGTACACGACACGGGGCAGGAGGGAGGCAGGGGTGCAAAGCAGAGTTACGCTGTGCTGACGGAGCGAGCAGGGCAGCAAAGCAGGCGCAAGCATGCCTGACACACCTGCTTGGCGTTGCCGCGGTGGGCAGGCCCGGCGGGCCAGCGCCAGGGCCGGAGGTCGGCGCTGCAGCCGCGGCAGCAGGCACGCTTGCGCTGCTGGCTCCTGCCGCCGCAAAGCTGCACGAGGCGAGGGGAGGGAGTGCACAGCGCGCAGTCACGTCAACGCGGGCTGCGTGGCCGCACGTACACGACACGGGGCAGGAGGGAGGCAGGGGTGCAAAGCAGAGTCACGCTGTGCTGACGGAGCGAGCAGGGCAGCAAAGCAGGCGCAAGCATGCCTGACACACCTGCTTGGCGTTGCCGCGGTGGGCAGGCCCGGCGGGCCAGCGCCAGGGCCGGGGGTCGGCGCTGCAGCCGCGGCAGCAGGCACGCTTGCGCTGCTGGCTCCTGCCGCCGCAAAGCTGCACGAGGCGAGGGGAGGGAGTGCACAGCGCGCAGTCACGTCAACGCGGGCTGCGTGGCCGCACGTACACGACACGGGGCAGGAGGGAGGCAGGGGTGCAAAGCAGAGTCACGCTGTGCTGACGGAGCGAGCAGGGCAGCAAAGCAGGCGCAAGCATGCCTGACACACCTGCTTGGCGTTGCCGCGGTGGGCAGGCCCGGCGGGCCAGCGCCAGGGCCGGGGGTCGGCGCTGCAGCCGCGGCAGCAGGCACGCTTGCGCTGCTGGCTCCTGCCGCCGCAAAGCTGCACGAGGCGAGGGGAGGGAGTGCACAGCGCGCAGTCACGTCAACGCGGGCTGCGTGGCCGCACGTACACGACACGGGGCAGGAGGGAGGCAGGGGTGCAAAGCAGAGTCACGCTGTGCTGACGGAGCGAGCAGGGCAGCAAAGCAGGCGCAAGCATGCCTGACACACCTGCTTGGCGTTGCCGCGGTGGGCAGGCCCGGCGGGCCAGCGCCAGGGCCGGAGGTCGGCGCTGCAGCCGCGGCAGCAGGCACGCTTGCGCTGCTGGCTCCTGCCGCCGCAAAGCTGCACGAGGCGAGGGGAGGGAGTGCACAGCGCGCAGTCACGTCAACGCGGGCTGCGTGGCCGCACGTACACGACACGGGGCAGGAGGGAGGCAGGGGTGCAAAGCAGAGTCACGCTGTGCTGACGGAGCGAGCAGGGCAGCAAAGCAGGCGCAAGCATGCCTGACACACCTGCTTGGCGTTGCCGCGGTGGGCAGGCCCGGCGGGCCAGCGCCAGGGCCGGGGGTCGGCGCTGCAGCCGCGGCAGCAGGCACGCTTGCGCTGCTGGCTCCTGCCGCCGCAAAGCTGCACGAGGCGAGGGGAGGGAGTGCACAGCGCGCAGTCACGTCAACGCGGGCTGCGTGGCCGCACGTACACGACACGGGGCAGGAGGGAGGCAGGGGTGCAAAGCAGAGTCACGCTGTGCTGACGGAGCGAGCAGGGCAGCAAAGCAGGCGCAAGCATGCCTGACACACCTGCTTGGCGTTGCCGCGGTGGGCAGGCCCGGCGGGCCAGCGCCAGGGCCGGGGGTCGGCGCTGCAGCCGCGGCAGCAGGCACGCTTGCGCTGCTGGCTCCTGCCGCCGCAAAGCTGCACGAGGCGAGGGGAGGGAGTGCACAGCGCGCAGTCACGTCAACGCGGGCTGCGTGGCCGCACGTACACGACACGGGGCAGGAGGGAGGCAGGGGTGCAAAGCAGAATCACGCTGTGCTGACGGAGCGAGCAGGGCAGCAAAGCAGGCGCAAGCATGCCTGACACACCTGCTTGGCGTTGCCGCGGTGGGCAGGCCCGGCGGGCCAGCGCCAGGGCCGGGGGTCGGCGCTGCAGCCGCGGCAGCAGGCACGCTTGCGCTGCTGGCTCCTGCCGCCGCAAAGCTGCACGAGGCGAGGGGAGGGAGTGCACAGCGCGCAGTCACGTCAACGCGGGCTGCGTGGCCGCACGTACACGACACGGGGCAGGAGGGAGGCAGGGGTGCAAAGCAGAGTCACGCTGTGCTGACGGAGCGAGCAGGGCAGCAAAGCAGGCGCAAGCATGCCTGACACACCTGCTTGGCGTTGCCGCGGTGGGCAGGCCCGGCGGGCCAGCGCCAGGGCCGGGGGTCGGCGCTGCAGCCACGGCAGCAGGCACGCTTGCGCTGCTGGCTCCTGCCGCCGCAAAGCTGCACGAGGCGAGGGGAGGGGAGTAAACCATTCAACCCTAAACCCTTCGGGGGAAGGGGCAAGCCAACAACTGACCTTGGTCCTGTTGCGCTTCCTTCACCAGAGCTGCTGATTGATGTCACAATCACCAGGCGGTGCGGAGTGTGGACGCTGACCTTGCACTCCACAGGCTTGAACGTGCGGATTGCGTTGCGCAGCTCCTGAACACTTGCCGTGGACACGTGGGGCATGCCCCCTAAGGACACACTATCGTCCAGGATGGCCGCCACACAGCTGCCTCCACCAGGGAAGTTTAGCCTGACTGGGAATGCTGGCGTATGCCCGTGCTTGTCAGATTGTGCGTGCCCACCAAAGCATTCGTACCCACCAGGTGTGTACACGTTTGGACGACGGCACTCTGGCTTCTGGCATACGCGCGACCACGGCGGGGCGTCCTTGACAGTTTCCAGTGTGCACCTTCAGTTTTCAAAAGGTACACCCGGTACGGTAGGTGCACCGACTTGCGGCACCGACTTGCGGCATGTGTAACACGCTTACGGTTGGTTGGTAAAATTTAGGGGGGGGCCTTGCCGCTTGCGTGCCCAATTTGATCTCCATTGTCTCGCTGGTGACAATCGGGCCCTTGTAGCCTTCCTTGCGATACTGCTTCAGGTTCTCCGCATGCTTCTTGTTAGCTTCCGCCTTCTCCTCGAAAGTCATGCCAGCGCGCTTCTGCCGCTTCCTGGCTGCATCCTTCTTCTGACGCTCATTGCGCTGCTCGACTGATTCATTTGCACGCTCTTTCCGTTTTCGGTCAGCACTTTCCGATAAAACGTAGGAGTCTGCGCGTATTCGAAGTGCCATGTTGCTGGCAAAAGGCTACGTTATCGCGGGATAGACGCTCGAATCTACTTCAGTCGATTTGCGTATAGAATAAGTGTGTATGTGCATACGTTGCGTTCAAGAGAAGGACCCCATGCGGGCACAGCGAGCTATTGCCTGGCAGCCGACAAAATGCTTCGGCGCGCACTCGAACGCTGCAGGATTCCTCATCTCAGTTTATTTAAAGCAATACATAGTGCAGTACTAGTCATGCTACGGAAGCTATGGGCATCCTTTTGCTCAGCAACGCTCTGACTGTCGGGCGCCCTGCGCGTTCGCGTTTTGCGCGTCCACTGCCTGGCTTGCAATTACCATGTAAACATGCCATATTGTGGCTGCAATTTATTGTGCAACGTGAAGCCTCGCGCGCGCGCTAAGGCTTCAGACCTGGCACGCAACTTCCTGCTGCGCTCGTGTTTGCCAGAGTTTCGCGAGACTTGCAATATAGATTAGCACTGATCATATTTCTGCGCTGTAAAAGCACGTTTAACGTGCGGAGAGCGCTTGAATCTCACACGCTTTCGGGCGCCCGCTGCGCTCGTGTTTTGCCGGAATTGCGGGAGCCTTTGCGCCCGTTTTTACAGTATTTTATCGCTCTGCGCCGAGGGCGTGCGCGAAACCCGCGTGTGCGCTAAAAGCTGCAGAAAGTCTCGCCGCGACAGAGTCTCGCCCGCGCGACAGAGCCGGCCGCCCGAGGGGTGCCCTAGGGGGTGCTGTCGAAATGCGAACGCGAATGTGCGCGAGGGGGTGTGTCTGTCCAGTGGTGTAGTCCTCCGCTCTGCTCTACGCTACGCTTCGAGGAGCTACGGCGAGCTCTGCTCTACGCTACGCTTCGAGGAGCTACGGCGATGCTCTATCTACGCTACGCTTCGAGGAGCTACGGCGATGCTCTATCTACGCTACGCTTCGAGGAGCTACGGCGACGCTACGCTTCGAGGAGCTACGGCGACCGCAATGGCTATTGCCCCTCCCCCTTCGGGGGAAGGGGCAAGCCAACCCTCCCGCGGTCAAAGTCCGTGTGACTCCGCGCACAGTGAGTCCTAGCCAAGCCTCAACCCGCCAGAGCCCCACCGCTGTGCCTCAACGCCACAAGCCTAGGCACAGAAGTGCCGGGAAACGTCTAGGCCGCAGGACACACGCATAGCGCACACACTAACCAGGGCGCAAGCGTCCAAGTACTAGAACGGTCGCCCACATGTGCATCCTGCCCACACACAAAGCCACCAACCACGCACAACCTCTCACGGCGAGGGAGGCGGGGAATCAGCGTTATACACTCATACGGCAAGCGCAAAACCATGCCGACACCAACAGCCCGAGAGATGAAAGGATGCGCAGACGGCACAGTGTCCCAACCCTTTGGCCTGATACCCAAAGTCACAAACGTCTGGAGACGACCCCAGAAGTCAGCTACGACGGCAAGTCCAATTCTATGGCCGCTAAAAAAAACTTAGCATTGGAAAAAACTTCCTGGCGGTACGGTATCCTACCCCCGGGGTAGACGCGGCTTTGTGTGTTGTGCTGTTGTCATGTGGTGAGATTCGGTACTCACGGTGTGCTTTGCTACTGTTTGTGCTGAGTCATGGCTGCTCAGGGTTGGTGCCGAAAGCACTCCGTGTCGAAGGGTTTGTGTGCCGGCATGGGCAGTACACGCTGTGCTGGAAGTGTCTTCGGGGACTAGCAGCCCTTGGCTCGCCAGTTGAGTTGCCGCTAGCGCAAGCTTACAGACTGTTATCAATCTGTGTCGACTCAACTCACCATCCTCGATCCGCGTGCGTGATAACTTAGTCCAAACGGCCGGAAGGATGGGCAACCTTCCCGGGCAAAGCCTGCCTAAGCCTGCTTCCGCCACAAGCAGCCGCAGCATTAAGCAGCTGCTACCCAGCTATCTCTTGGCCGTCCCCACTAGCGCCGGTGTCGGCCAACACTGGTGCGAATGGGACACACGGGGACCAACTTTTGACCGTGTTGGGACATGCAACTTAACATAACGCCCGGGAGCACTCTTGTACCATAACCATCATGGCGCATGTCAGACAGTTGTTGCGGTGATATGGCCAATAGCCCAGCTACGACCCGTGCCGGTTCTGCGCATTTTGATAGTGTTGCCAGCCCCTTCCTCAACTAGGCCAGCTGTCATATATGTGCGAATTTTTGCCAAACAACAACGAGTTGGCAGCTGCTATTGTAGGCATGCGCCGCAAACGTGTATGCTTTGCCATGCGCCACTGGGATGTACGACACCATGCTCTGGCCCCGGCCACCTCATCTACCTCATTGTCTGCCTCAATCTCCGTGCTCCCCTGCTGCGCCCGAACGCCCTAATACCTCATGCGCGCCGCCGTACAGTCCGCAGCTACTGGTCTTGAGACACATCTACTTGGTCCGGTGGCGGGCGCTTGTGCCTGAGAGGGAGTAGCGAGGGCACATGAGTGGTGTGTGTGGTGAGGTGAAGACAGCCAAGGGAATACAGGAAGGTGTTGGAGAAAACATTAGCATAAAAGGCCATGCTCACAGCGAGACTACCAGCAGCCTTGCGCACCCACGCGAGATAGCTATAATTGCAAGATTCCTGCACTACGCTGACCTGCAATGCCACAACTACTCCAGACCACCCGTAAATCCTCCAGCGCAACCCCCCTGCCATTCCCCATGCACTATAATCCCTCACCAGCACTTCAAGCGCCGGAGTCTGACATTGCGGGCGATGCAGGAGCCAGGCTTGAGTGCTGCTCCGGGCCCTGCCCCGAGCCTGTCGTGTCCAGCTTAGGGTGCACCGGGCGCAGCACGCGGGGCCGGCCAGGGCGCACGTTCAGGCGCTTGAGGCACACGCCAACCGCCGCCGCCGCGCCCATGCCAATGCTACCCACGAACCCGAGTCCGCGGATGGTTTTATAAGTGACCGCCAGCTGCGGGTCGTTGTGCGCTATGAACGCCTTCACGCACTCCACGGCCTCGCTAAACCTGCCCACACCGCGATCAACCACCAGCACCAGCAGCAGGAGTGGGCCGCCCACTGCCAGAGACAGCAGCCCTTGTCCGCCTGTCCCAGCAAATGGCGCGTGCGCAACATACGCTCAGCATAAGCAGCACTGGCAGGTACCAGCATGAGATGACAGCAGCAACATGACATACTCAGGATCGCATCCAACAGAACAACTCACCGCTGGCGCCCTTCTCTGTTATCGGCATACACACCGAGGAGCATCCAGGGAGGGGGGGGACGTACGAAGTCAGTCCATGAAAGGAGGTATCCTCGCAGGCAGTCGCTGTGTGGACGCGGAGAGACGGAACGCTGTGGACTGCAGTGCAAGCTTGGAGGTCCTGCACTCGCAAGTTACCTACCCAGAGCCGCCGTGCCGCCACCTCCAACGCCACCTGTGCACACCATGAGTAGGAAGGGCACATATGTAAGAGCACAGACTGGTCGGCACTACACGTGTGCTGGGACTATCCTGGCATCCGCACGAGCATGCTCTTGACCCGCAACGGGTTGCCAGGGTTGGCAGATGGGCGGGAAATAGGGCAGACTGGAGCTGTGCCGATGCCGTGTGCCGGCCACTGCGGGCGGCTTCTACTAAGCAACCTGGGCGTGCGCGGGACGGTCCCGGCGCACTAGTCGGGGAGGACCGAAAGAAAGGACACAGGGTTCTCAGCGAGTACTTGACTCGCTGCCACGGGGACAAACTCAAGTATTAACCCAGGGAGGTTCCTTGTCGGTCAGCAGCCGGGCTCGGTTGCGAAGCAAACGCACAATATGGCAATCCCCGCGGCCAGCCTACGCTACTCAACTCCCCGCTCCAATGGCTGAATCGCGGGACTCAACACCTAGGGCTTGCGCTTAGATCCACCCGCACAACTCGCAAGTTCCAGGCGCGCACAAGCTCTTCGGAAATACCGACTTCCACTGCGAACCAACTCACCAGCTGTTGTCGCGCTCCCCGCGTCGCCCAGGCTAGCCGCCACAGCTGCACGACAAGCAAGCGTCCCGGTTTGGGTGCGAGGACGACAAGAGCCGCGAACTTTACAACCCCCTCCTTGAACGCCCACCCCATAGAATGGCAAAAGCATAGCGCACCTTGAATGGCAGCTGTTAGCGCCAACTGCTGCCGAACATTGAGGCCTGCCGCTCTTTCTGCTTTTAGCAGGCTGAAGGCCTTACCGGCCTGGTCATGCTCATGGAAGCCGAGCGCGGAGAGAGCCTTCAAAATCGGCTGGATGGAGGTTTCATTTTCTCCCTTGACAGAAAGAAGGGTTTCGCGAATGGTTCTCATGTCTACCACCGGCTCCTAGAGAAGGACAGATCTTAGGGTTCAGCGGGGTTCACTTCCTGTGTAATCTACACTGTCCGAGAAACAAAACACCGGTATGGCAGAAACAATCAGTGTCTTGCTTAAGGCGCAATGCGCAGAGGGCCTCGAGTGAGGTTCTGGTCACGCCCAAGCGGCCCGAATTGGGACCGCCTAGTAATTCTTGTTCTCGGTCCACAGCGCTTAACTCTTTATTCCGTTTAGCCTTATGGACTTCTCACATTCACAGTATGTAATTGTTCTTGAAAGCTGCGAGATTGGAGCGTCGCGGACGGCAATCGGCCTGGCTTGGGCCAAGGCTCATTCTCGCCCGTCGTGCGCCGAACTCATATTGCGCATAGGGATATGTTGTACATCAAAGTCCTGCACAGCATGCTCCTGCCTCTGGCGCGACTGGCCGGCGTGCGTGAGTATGGCAACAAGTACCGGCCGCATGTGGTGTCCGTGCAGCCGCTCGTGTGTGCGCGTACGCCATATGCACCTGGATGGCTTATAAGCGCACGGATAACAGCTGTTATCTTGTTATGCTGCGCCCGGGGGCGGCCGTGTGTTTGGGGCGCGTGTGCCCTAGACCCTGACCGCGAGGTGTAGCCTGCCTGCGGGCGCGGGCATGCAGGCGCTTGCGCCCCTCCTGGTACAACCCGTGCGGCACTTGTTTTTGCGGCCTCGTCCGGTGGCGCCCGCTAGAGGGACGGTGCCTTTGGGGACGCCGGGGCGGGGGCTATTGTAGCATCACTGCATCAGCGAACAGGTGGGCGCCCAGGGGTGCCCTGTGGGCGCCCAACACCTCCCGGGGTTTCTCAACCCCATCTCTCCTCTGGAGCTTTTGACAATGCACGTGCGGCGTTGCTCAGCGCGTACCACCCCTGCCACTGTATGGGTATTCTAGTTGTGTATGGTAGGGGTGGCTGGGTGGGATCACACGACATGGGCTGGCAGTGCGATTGCTCAGAGGCTTGGGCGACACAGGATGGAGACACGCATGGGCAAGTCGGAATGCCGCAGCAGACGGTACATGCTGGCTGGACCAGGGGCAGTCGAAGCAGCCGCATGCAGTTGAAGCGCCCCCTGCGCTTGCTCACCTCGCAGCAGCAGGGACAACGCGCTGGATGTGGTAGGCCGCGGCATTTTGTTTCCTGAATTGTTAACCTGTGTGCGTACTGCGTAGAAGCTTTGTTAATTTGATGGCGGCAAGCCAACGTCTCGACAACCCCGCGAGGCCGCGATCCCCATCCCCACCAATACCCCCGCAGCGCCATGCCCCGCCTTCCACCCGCCACTTCCCGGCCCCGCCCCCACCCCTGCTCGCGGCCCCCCTCCGCGCGACTGTTCAGTGCTGTTGTGCACGCCACCGAGTTCGGGCCGCCGCCGCCACCACCCCCACTACCACCGCCGCCGCCGTACCCGACGTAATCTTCCAGACACCGTTGTAGCATGCCCATAAATTGCTTGAGCCTGCCCTTACGAGCTTAGCGGCGGCGGCGGCGGCGGCAGCGGCGGTGGCGGCGGTTCGCGTCCCTGGGGTTCGCATACCGCACACCAACGATCGTCTCCTGCAGTCCTGCTGCTGCCGCATTGTTGCCGCCACCCCGCCGCCCGCAGCTGCTTCCTCGTCGTTGTCGGGCTTTCCAACTCCGTGTACGTAGACGCACTCAGTGGGGGCCGGTCAGAGGGAGGGGCGGTCAGGGCCAGGTTGGTCTCAGGTCGGTCAGGGCTGAGAGCAGTCAAGCTAGCGCGGTCAGGGTGGTCGGGACCAGGGTGCGTGGTAAGGCCAGTCAGGGTGGTTGGCGGGACCAGGGTGGTCGGGACCAGTGTGGTGAGGGTGCGTGCCTGCGTGGTCACGGTCGATCAGGGCGATCAGCATTCTGAAGCGCCTATGATTGCTCCCATCGGCAAGGGCTTTGCCCCAAAATCACGTCTTGCGCAGACATCTCGCGCCTGACTAATGCGTGTGTCTGCTATGATGCGTGCTTACGGACACTGTCTGTTTGGGAGGCCCCTTGCAGATCGCGCTGAGTCGACCTTGATCAGCACTTGGGTGACCTCGTGCTAGCGGAAACCGATGGGGCCAGCACAAGGGGTAGGGGTTCCTAGGCCAGACAAGCGCAGGCGCTACAGCTTCTGCCGACATGGTCGAAGCGCCACCAGCGCCGCCAGCACCGCCCCTCACCGCCAGCCAGGGCCCGTACGTGCCACCACAGCAACGGCCTGGCCGTGTCCCCTTCCGAACTGCTGATGGATCTTTGCTTGTGGGCTGCGTGCTGGCAGTGTTGCACTGCACAGTCACTGCACTGCACATCCCTTTGGGTCAGTGCGCCACGGATTAGTACACAAGACGCAGCGGGGATCGTAAATTCACCCTGATAGGCATAGTGCACTGACCCGGAAAGGGATAGTGCGGCGTGATAGTACGTTGGGTTAAAACGAAAACAATCTCTCTGATTGTTAAAACAAGATACGACCCCTGGTCCCGTGAGAACAAAAGCAAATATGTGCTCGCGCCTGTAGCAAACAGATACCGTAGGTGCCTGCTCGCTCGGCATGCATGCATGTTTGCAGTGCATGCCTGATGGCCGAGGAAAGCAGAGCCCGTCCGCGACGCAAATGCTTTCCTTTTGCGTTGATGGCAACCTCTGCTATGCTAGCATGCTGTAGCCAACCACCAACTTTACTCATGCACACCCGAGCTCCGTCCCCCAACTGCGGCACAGCACTCAAGCACGTGCGCTAACCAGCAGGGTGAGGCAGCTGTCAAACCACTAAGTCGAACCTGCTCGCTCGACAATCGGCCAGAGAGCACAGAGCCCGAGCACTCGTGTCACATTCCTATCACATGAAGCATACATGACTTGAAGTACGACACAAGCGGCCCTCGCTTGCGATCGAATGTTATGCGCTGACTTATCGCAGCGCAGTGGAGATAAGTCTAGTTATTGCGACGTAACTGCCGTGTTGCGTTAGAGTCACGCACGGCGCAGGACGCTCGGGTACGTGCCTGTGCATGGGGCCGAACCGAGCTGGGTCTTGTACGCGTCAGGAGCACACGGCGCCTTATCTGCCGTTGTGCTTCTGTACTGTATTTCGGATCGTCCCTCTGCCGGGACGGTGACCTCAGTGTGTCGCACTTAAACGTTCCCTACATTTCTGGACTTTCTTTGCAATCCTATACCTGGTTCTAACTATACTTTACCATGTCTGGACCGAATAAGCGTTTAATATATACTCAGACGGAGTTGCAGCGTTTTGTTGCGCGATCCTGCTCAATGGAACCCCTTAGCTTGATCACGCTCGCTCTCTGATCGTAAGGGAATGCCCTTCGACGCTTCTCTGGCGCTTTGGACCACGCTTTGGTTCGGGGGCCGCATTCGGGAGCAAATCGGAGCAGAGCGGAGCTTTCAAGCGGAGCAAAGGCGCGCGAAGCGTTGCGGACAAGGCGTTCGGCAAGTCGCTGAAAGCAAAAGGGCATGCACAGCTGTGCGGGCGGGCTACTTGCTTGCCATGCGGGTCCTGCTTGCCGTGCCTTCGTGTCTACCCGTCGCTTTACAGTTCACAGCTTTGTGCAATACCTTTCCACATCTTCCATCGTGCCACCCCCACCTCCCCAAGACCCTCAGGACTTTTGGCGCGGTACTTCCCCTGTCTGCCTATCCAGGCCGCAGGGCCCGCGTGCCCTTGGGGAAAGGGCGTGTGTGCCGTTGGGATCCGGCCTGTGCGCCGCAAGCAACGGGCTTTGCGCCCTTGCCTTATGGACAATGGACGGCATACGTGCCCTTATGATACGGCCTGTGTGCCGCAAGCAATGGGCTCCGCGCCCTTGCTTTATGGACAATGGACGGCATACGTGCCCTTATGATACGGCCTGTGCGCCGCAAGCAATGGGCTCCGCGCCCTTGCTTTATGGACAATGGACGGCATACGTGCCCTTATGATACGGCCTGTGTGCCGCAAGCAACGGGCTCCGCGCCCTTGCTTTATGGACAATGGACGGCATACGTGCCCTTATGATACGGCCTGTGCGCCGCAAGCAACGGGCTCCTCGCCCTTGCTTTATGGACAATGGACGGCATACGTGCCCTTATGATACGGCCTGTGCGCCGCAAGCAATGGGCTCCGTGCCCTTGCTTTATGGACAATGGACGGCATACGTGCCCCTATGATACGGCCTGTGCGCCGCAAGCAATGGGCTCCGCGCCCTTGCTTCATGGACAATTTACGGCGTACGTGCCCTCATGATACAGCCTGTGCGCCGCAGGCAACGGGCTCCGCGCCCTTGCTCCATGGACACTTCACGGCGTACGTGCCCTCATGATACGGCCTGTGTGCCGCAGGCAACGGGCTCCGCGCCCTTGCTTCATGGACAATGCGCCGCGTACGTGTTCTTATGATACGGCCTGTGCGCCGCAAGCAACGGGCTCCGCACCCTTGTTTTATGGACAATTCACGGCATACGTGCCCGTATGATGTGACCTGTGTGCCGCAAGTAACGGCTTCGCACCCTTGCTTTTGGGTAATAGATGGCATACGTGCCCTTATGATACGACCTGTGTGCCGCAAGCAACGGGCTCCACACTCTTGCGTTGTGGATTATAGACGGCATTGAAATGCTTACGTGCCTTCGTTGTACATGCCTTTGCGTTGTGGACAATGTGTGGTCTGAGCGCCACGTTCGGATACGGCGTGTGTGCCGCCAGCAACAGGCTTTGCGCCTCGCATCATGTGTCTTGCGATATGGCCCGTGTGCCGCATGCAATTATGCTGCCTGCCCTGTCGTTATGGACGCTTCGACTTGTTGCGTGCCCTGCTGCGTGCCCTGTCGCAATACGCCTTGAGTGTACCGTGCACGGCAAGCCTGCGCCTCGCTATTGCTTCGTGTTGACAACGGAGCGGGCTTACGTGATCATGCGTCACCCTGTACGTCTTGAGGTCCGCACGCACATCATACTATCACGCGGCATCACCCTTGTAGTTTGGCTGACGCACCCCAAGCCAACCTATATGCATTCGATGTGTGCGCTAGGCCCAAGTGCCGAATTTGTTTTTCCGGATATTTCGCCCTCAGTGAGCGATGTGGAGTTTTGTGCAGTTCGGCCAGCATGCTATTGCCCAGCCAATAACAATACCGCATGACGCATAAGCATGCCTTCGTGCCCTGCACCAGGCATCGGACGCTGTGTCACGCAGTGAGCCCGACCCTGCGCAACCAACATTTTGTTGCGAGATACGGTCGGAGCTGGGATTACAGCCTGCCTGGTGGGTTTGGATGGCGCCCGTGTGTTCGGCTGGGCTGTTGCTGCTCGCGGTGGGGCCCACCACCAAGTCACGGCACCCATCCGCCCTCCCCTCTTGTTGGCCCACCCGCCTGTACACATGCCAGTCACCCGCTCGCCATCCTGTGAAAGCGGGTAGCCGACTTGGCAAGCGCTTTTCCTGACACTTGGCGCAGGTTTGAGTGGGATACCAGAATGGTCTGAATGTAGTTGTTGGATAACCAGTACACTGCGGTGTGTAGCTGGTTAGCGGGAGTGCCGTGCATGAAACACGCTACTCGACCCGCCATGCCCGCGCGATGGTACCACCAACCGTTCAACCCAGATCCATGCCGGGGTAGCATCGACCCCACAGTCAGACTGATAGCTCCTATCCAGGTGTCAGGCGCCATGTATGTATCTGTGGACGCGTCAAGCTGGCTTGTGCCGTAGCGTTGGCCGCCTGTATGGCACGCCCGGCATCTGTGTCACGTTATGGCCTCATGCTTACCGTAGTCACGCGGCTTGCGTGCTGTGCGGCACGCTCCCTGCCAATCCTTCAGGACATGTATGCATACATGTTACTTCGTCAGAGCCATAGCAGGGGCAGCGTGTTCTGTCAATGCCTCATGAACCCAGAGACCCAAGCCAACGTACGCATTAGTTCCGCAACGCACGTCAATGCCAACTGTATGTGTCGCCTGCCCACTCGCGAGTGGACGCCTAGGGTACCAACCTTGGTTCCCTTCAGCCCCGGCCTTACTTCACCCGGCGGGGCAATTACTTATCACCGAAGTGCTAGGAGCAGTGTGCTATATGTCATTACTATTAAGTAAGAGCGTATGGCGACACAGGCTCACATGTGGGTAGCCAGGCTGACAGTGCCCTGCGGGCTTGGCAGTCGGCAGGCATCCCAACTCAGCCCGGCCTCCTCACAGCAGTACCACGACGTGCCCGTACGTGGTCGAGTGCGGAGTTTGGCTGCCGGCGTGGCTGTATCATCTCTCACATTGGATGACCCATCCGCCACTGCTGTTCAGTACTGGCACGTCCCTCGAGTCGCTCACCCACCGGCTCCGCCCAGCGTTCGCTCCCTTTCGCTGGGCCGGGGCCCGTGGCGCATCCAACCCGCCATCGCGGCCCCGAGTGCTCCTTATTTCCTCCCATCACTACGCCTTCTATCACTATAGATACATTGCGCGTTCCACGCGTGCCGGGTATCCTTCACCCCTCCGCGCCGCTCGACCAGGCCAGCCTTGCTGGGGTTGCTGAGGTGTTACCCTTCATGTTGCCCTCCCTGCTATTACGGTACACCCCACAGCCGCCGTGGCGTACGGTATCGGCACGTACGGGACATTGTGTGCATGCATCCCCGCGGCGTTTGGAGGCAAACATTCACGTGCGCGCCTGTCCTGCGTCCGCCGGGGTGATGCTATCTATGGGCGTACCTACTGCTTGATGGGTAGTGACTCTTATGCAAGACACTGCAAATCTCAAGCATGGCACCTAGCTAGCAAGAAAGAAATTAGTGTTCGTGGCCATGCTGCACGGCTGGGCATGGCTGCCCGCATCCTACACCACGACGGCGCGGGTGAAGGGCAGGTTGCCGCGCGTGACTCGCGTACGTAAAACCGCTCTAGTGTTGCAACTCGCGCCTTCTCCTGCGTGGCGCATGTTGGCTAGCCTGTCCCAGCTTCGAGTCACGACGTTGTTATTATTCCCAAGGTTGTTCCGAGCAGCCTAAACGTCAACACGTGTTATGGCATGGCCCTGGGGGCCGGTAGAGAGTACCGAGGTCTCCAGTGGTTCGTGCCAACACGTGCCAACACGCACTGTTACCTTTCCTGGGCACACGGACGGCCACAGCTGCCCAGAAGCCACACACCTGAACAAGGATGCATGTGTTTCCCTGTAACGCCCCGGCGTCGTCTGCATGGCTGGCGCACGCGGGACAACGCATGTGTGTTTCTGTCGTGGCCATTGGTGCACCTGATACGTTTGTGAGTCTGGTATCATGGCCCTTGCAAAGCCAGTCGTGTTCCTATTGCTGCTTGTCTTCTGGTAGTGACCATTGGCCGCCCATGACCGACGGAGTGTGGCGCTGTCAGGCCCCGCGTTGGCGTCGCCCTGCGCCTGCAGCAGGTGCCGGCGGCGCCTCCGGCGGCGCTCATCCCCGCGTGATGGTGCTGCTCGTGCAGCCAATATCCCCAAGCACGAAGCTCGTTCTATTGACCGCTGTCGAGTGTGCAACTAGGACCGTACGTTCGTGCGCAAGCTAGGCGATGGGCGGAGCGCTCCGCGGTGTTCGAGACACATGATTTCGGTAGCGCAAGGGCACGAACGCCACCGCCATCACCGCCGACCGCACCTTGGTTTGCATGACCGGCCGTTGGGCCGAGCGCTTTGCGAGAAGAGCTGCATACGCGAAGCCAATCAAGCCCAGCCACCAGGGCTGCCGTCGCCCGCACCATGACCTCCCGGCGTTGAGGACTACTACCAAACTCTGGCAGCACTTTCGGCCACTAGTGCAACCTCAACACGGGCGGGCTGGGGCGGGCACGGCGGACTTGGTGGGGTTATCGGGAGCTGCGAGGCCGGAGGTAGGAGGCCGCTGAGGGCCACGAATGAGTTGCTAGGCCGCTTGAGGCATGAGTGGAGGCTATTGTCGGTTTGAGAGATTGGGATTGTCGTTTGGGGCCGTGGCGGTTTGTAACGCTACACGGCAGTAAGGAGTCAATAAGCGCTGACTTATCGCAGCGCAGTGGAGATAAGTCTAGTTATTGCGACGTAACTGCCGTGTTGCGTTAGAGTCACGCACGGCGCAGGACGCTCGGGTACGTGCCTGTGCATGGGGCCGAACCGAGCTGGGTCTTGTACGCGTCAGGAGCACACGGCGCCTTATCTGCCGTTGTGCTTCTGTACTGTATTTCGGATCGTCCCTCTGCCGGGACGGTGACAACCCACCCGCCCCCCCTGGTGCCGCCGCGGATTAATGTGGTGGCACCCGTGGGCGCTGCGGCGTGCGTGGTTGTCTGGACTCTGCTGCTATCAGGCACTTCATACATGCGACACACCCAGTACTGGCAGCACTTTCGGCCACTAGTGCAACCTCAACACGGGCGGGCTGGGGCGGGCACGGCGGACTTGGTGGGGTTATCGGGAGCTGCGAGGCCGGAGGTAGGAGGCCGCTGAGGGCCACGAATGAGTTGCTAGGCCGCTTGAGGCATGAGTGGAGGCTATTGTCGGTTTGAGAGATTGGGATTGTCGTTTGGGGCCGTGGCGGTTTGTAACGCTACACGGCAGTAAGGAGTCAATAAACGGCAGCACGCCGGCGCGTGCAATACGAGCTGCCGGCGCCAATGTTGCAGCTCTCACCACGTGCCGTCACCGCCGCCACTACGCCGCCCTGATGCGGCTCTGGGAAGCCGCCGCCGCCACCGCTGCTGCTGCTACTGCTAAAGCTTTCTCACCATTTATTGCCCCTTGAGCCGGGCCGGCGTTGCACTTGCCAACAATAATCTCGCAGGGGACAACCGCAGCAAGACATGGCCGCTTGGCCATCCCCGCCATCACCCAATTCTGCATCGTGCCACATGTGGCGACAGCCACGCAGATCCACACTATTCAGTAAGCACTACTCCACAGTGAATGAAACACTTCACTGCCCGATAGTGCTGTGCACGACGTCGTTCCAATCCTCTTCATGCATGGATGCCACAACGCCATCGTAAGGCACCCTTGCAAACGGCCAGCCCTCCTGATTACATGCATGCATAGCCCCGTTCCACAACTGCAACGCATTGTACATCAGAGAGCCAAGGCACAGCGGAGTTAAACTGCGTGCGAGCGCATACCAAGTGCGAATGTGCAAAGAAGTGAGCGCGGGTCGCGCGAAGCACACAATGCGGGCACTCGTCACAACAACGCGTGTGGCGCGAGTGCCTGGCCTGTGCCGGCCGTGGCCGCAGCAGCACAGACGTACCCGTGCGTGGATGCAACCCCCGCCCGAGCCTGCCACCCCAGGCTAGCTGCGGCTCGAATCATCTATCTTGAGAGCTCATGTGTTGCTACTACTTTATAATAGGTACAGGGCAAGTAGGCATGGCTTGATAAGAAGGCATGTTCCAATTATCAAGTCATAGAGGCGGACTCGAGACCACATTGCGGTCAAAAGAAGAAATATTGCAAGTGCTTTTGTTTTGCAGCAGCTGCTATCAGCACTTCCCCATTAAGCTTTACTTCCGCGCGCGCGCACGTGCAAACCCATCTCGCCCATCCGGTCAACTCTGTTGCAGTGTGACACTGGCCCGGCATGCCCGGTGTCCTGCCATGATTTCCTTCGCACATGCCGCTCTCACCACAGGCCGTCGCCGCCGCCCTGGTGAGGCTCCAAAAAGCCCTGCTGCTAGTCCTCATGCTGCTGCTCCTGCTGCTGCGCGTGCACGGGCCGTGCAGGCTCCTGATGCCGCGCAGGCTCCTGCTGCTGACGCGCAGGCTCCTGCGGTGTGGACATTCCGCCCGCCGCTGCTGCCACGCCGCGCTGCTGGCCCCGCTGCGGGCTGGGCGGCCGCGGCGGCACGTCGTATCCCTGCTGCTGCTGCTGCTGCTGCGGCTGGTGGCGGTGCTGCTGCTGCTGCGGAGGCGGCATGCCGCCGCCTGACGAGCCCCACTCCTCAAAGCCGCTGCCGCCGGCTCCGGTACTGTCACTGGGACCGTACCCGCCGCCAAAGCTCATGGGCCCCGGCGTGTCAGCGCCATAGCCGTCGTCGGTGCCAGCGGGACCCGCGCCAGTGGTGGCAGTAGCAGTGGCAGTAGCAGTAGAAGGCGCAGCACCGGTGACGGGTGGCGGCGGCATGGGCGTGGGCATATCGCCTGCTGGGCTACCCAGCTCGCCAGTTGAGTCGGGCCGCGGTAGCCGCGCCGCGCCGAAGTGAGTGCCCTCCTCCAAGCCACCTGCAACAACCGAAGATTGCAAGCTACATGAAGTACTGACCGGGACGGCGCCGCCCACAAACACGAGCGAGCAGCAGTGCACATTGACATACGACTCACATGCAAGCACCTGTACAAAACCTTGCCAGCACGCAAAAGGACACGCATGGCGGACGGACACGCGGACTCACCATAAGTGCCGGGCACGAACAACTCACTGCCGCTGCTGACTTGCAGGCCCGAAGAAGCCGGACCCTGCTGCGCGGTACGGGGTGCAGCAGGTGCCGGCGGCTGCGACTGCGACCGATGCGTATGCTGCATGGGCGGCATACCCTGCGCCGGCATTGGCGCCCCCGAGAATTTAGTGGCTCGGCGGCGCTCAAACGACAGCTGCTGCTGCTGCTGCTGCTGCTGCTGCTGGTGTTTGTCGAAGGCGTCCTGGGCGTACGGCGGGAGCAGTGCCATGCCCGGAACAGGACCGATCTGGGGCTGCATCTGCATCTGCTGCTGCTGCGACGGCCCGTGGGAGTCGGGCAGCTGGGGACGGGCTGCTGGAGGAGGAAACATGCCCTCACCATGCCCAACCGGCGATAAAGACACATTAGGAAACTGCATCTCGGGCCCTTGAAGCAGCAGTCCCTGTTGCCGCCCGTGTCGGTCGTGCTGCCCCAACGGCGGCGGTGGTGCCAGTAGTGGCGCCGGTAGGTCCTGCTGGCACCGCGCGCACGTCAACGTCATCGCCCCCGGGCCAAGGCAGGTCGAAGGGCGACGGCAACGAATGCCGCTGCGGGTGCTGGTGCTGCTGGTGCTGGTGCCGAGGCGGCCCCATCTCGCCCGCCTGCTGCTGCGGAGCCAGCCCCGGTCCCAGCCCCGGCCCCGCCTGCTGCGGCCCAGGGTGCTGTGGGTGCTGGGCGTGCTGTGGGTGCTGGGGGTGCTGCCGCTGCTGCATCATCATCACGTGGTGCTGGTGCTGGCGGCGGCGCGCCTGCATGGCCTGCCACACATCGTCCTCGTCCCCCCAGCGCTGCCGCGATTCGCGCACGTCCGACAGAATGCGCTGCACGGCCGGGTCCCCGCACTGCTGCTGGTGTTGCTGCTGGGGCTGCTGGTGTTGCTGCTGGTGTTGTTGATGCCATCAACCTGGCTGTTCAGCAGGTGCAGGCCCTGCAAGAAGTGCCTTAGATGGGCTGCTGGGGTTGTTGGGGTTGTTGGGGTTGCTGGGGTTGTTGGGGATGCAGGTGCGGCTGGTGTTGGAAGTGGGGCTGCGATTCGGAGGACCGGCGGCCCGGTAGCGGCGGCGGGGCACCGTACGCATCGCTGCTGTGTGACTCGGCACCGCCGGCACCGAACGGCCTTCCAAACGCAGCCTGCGGTTGCTGCTGCTGCAAGTGCGATAGCGGCGGTGCCATGAGCGGCAACAGGCCGCCGTGCTCGCGACCAGCGCTGTCCCAGATCTCGGCAGAACCGTGTGGCAGCGGCGGCAATCGTGCGCCCGGCGCGTCGCCACCGCCGCCATCGCCCATGAGCCCCAACGAGCGTCGGTGAGCGTCCGACCGACCCATCATCCTGGCACCCAGCCTGGACGCCAGCCCGCCGCCGCCGCCGCGCGCGTCGCCGCCGCCGCCGCCCACGGGCACAAAGGCGAAGCAGCCGCTGCCCATGCAGCACGATGACCGTGGCGTGGCGGTGGTACCACTTGGGGAAAGCCGCTCATCCGAATCTGGTCCGAAGTTGGTCCGAAGATCTGTCCGAAACCTGATCCGAAGCCTGGTCCGAAAGGCCATCCGAAGCTGGTCCGAGTTCCTGTCCGAATCACCCCACCCCTGTCCGAAGTTTTTGTCTCCGAAGTCGGTCCGAATCTGGTCTGAAGCTGGTCCGAATTGTATCCGCATTACACACATTTCGGACACTTTTGTCGGATGCCAAGATTCGGACACAATGTTCGGACCAGACCGGCCATCCGAATGTCAATTCGGACGCGCCCAGCCCCATTTCGGACACGCCCAGCTGTTGATTCGGACGCACCCAGCCCCATTTCGGACACGCCCAGGCGTCAATTTGGACGCGCCCAACACCATTTCGGATGCCGCCACCACCCGCTGCTGCCCAGTGCCCCGCCTGCTGCTCTTTTGTGGTGTCTACAGACACCGTTGTCATGCCCTTGTCATGTAGCAGCGGCTCCCCTGCCCTTGTTCAACCCTGTACACCTACCCTTTTTGCTTGCTCCTGGGTCCCTTTGGCTACCCCGTCGCGCTCCTTCGGCCCCACACATGCGCCTCCATGTTTGCGCACATATCACCTGCATACACAGCACCACCGGCGTTGCAAGAGGCATGGTGACAAGCCTTTCCCCGAGATACATGCTGTATCTCACATGCTGTATACATGCCCTGCCCGTTGAGCTGCCCACTGCACACATGTCTTTGTGCTCCTTTTCATTTGAATTGCGTCGCGAAACCTGACTTACCACCAAAACGCAAAAGCGCCATTGCCAGCAGCACATGCACCGATGCCGAGCGCGCAGACGAAGGTTGACATGAGGATAAGGCAGCCGGGAATTGCATGCAGATATTTGCATGCATAAGCGATTGCAAACTATTAGGACCCCGTGCGAAAGCGCAGGCAGGGCAAACGCATGGTTGTTGACCGCGACAGCAAAACACTGCTGTAGACGCTTTGAGCTGATACAATTCGAGTTCTCAGTCAGAACCTTACATTCTCGGGCTGTGAGCCTGTGTGGCCTTGAATCTTGTGCAGGTCGGCGAAGGTCAGCGACAACGGCCTCCGCCAACCCCTCAGGCATGCTCGCAAGCTTGTGTCTAACATAGTTGCTATGAAATAGCATCGTGCAGTATCATAGAGGGTTTGAGAACGTGGAACACTGCATGCCGATATCGCTTACAACGGAGATAGGCTGTAACAGCTCAGCGATACATTTAACAACTTGTAAATATTAAGTCTGTAGTGTATAGTATGAGTCTTATGACAGAGTCATACTATTAAGTTGAGAAGCTGAATGTCGGGTCTCCCCATGCAGCAGCGCTGCGCCATTGCGCATGCCAGCTCGCCTCCCTTCCCAGATCTGGTAATGCCATTGCTAGGACGCATAATCCAATGTATGCGGTTGCGTCCGATGCGGGCATGGATGGGATGCATGTGCCTGCCGCTCAGATGGGGCCACACAAGCAGGCCACGCCCGGAAACACAGTTTCCCACAGCGCACGCACACAGAACACACCCCGTTGGCCTGCCAGCTTGGAGACATACACAGTTGGGCATTGCGCAGCGTTAGGCCAAGCGATGGGCGCTGGTTGCGTCGGATGCGGGAATGGGATGCATGTGCCTGCCGCTCAGATGGGGCCTCACGAGTAGGCCATGCCCGGCAACACACTTCCCCACAGCATACGCACACAGGACACGCCCCGCTGGCCTGCCAGCTTGGAGACATACACAGTTGGGCATTGCGCAGCGTTAGGTCAAGTGATGGGCGCTGGTTACGTCGGATGCGGGCATGGATGGGATGCATGTGCCTGCCGCGCAGATGGGGCCACCAGCGCTCGTATCTTACGAAGGCAGGGGCGGCGTCAGTGGCCGAATTCCTTAAAATGGCTTCGTTTAGTTGACGAAACAGGCTGCCGCCGCTTCGTTCACCCCAAAATTTTTCCGGGGGCTCCGCCCCCGACCCGCACGATGTCGACACCGACACGACACGCCCACTCCTCCCCTGCTTCCCGCCGACCCAACCTCACTCTCCCGCCAGGGGAACCCCTGTCTCCCGCCGTCAACACCCATAGATACAGCCCTTTGAGCCTTCTTACCATATGCCACGCAGGTTTCGGACGTGGAGTAGCCGCTGGAACCCCCTGTCCTTGGCCAAAAGTGGCCGAAGTCCCAAAAATGTCTTCGTCTGTTTGCCGAAAGACCCCCCAAGATCCCGTGCGTTTTGGCCGAAATTCCAAGTCAAGGTCAAAAAAATTTCGTCCGCCAGAGGCCTTTTTGGGCAAATTTCGTTCCGAACGAAGGAAGATACGAGCGCTGGGGGCCACACAAGCAGGCCACGCCCGGAAACACAGTTTCCCACAGTGCACGCACACAGAACACACCCCGTTGGGCTGCCAGCTTGGAGACACGCACAGTTGGGCATTGCGCAGCGTTGAGCCAAGTGACAAACAACAAGCCCACACCCACGCCCACAGCCTTGCACTTGCTCACACCCTTGCACTTGCCCCTGCCCCTGTACACGCAAACGCGCACGCACGCACGCAAGCACGCATGCACGCACGCACACAGGTGCACACCCACGCGCACGCACACGCACACGCGCCCGCACGCCTCGCCTGCACACACACCCACAAATGCACAAGCTCATGCTCACGCACGCACATACGCGCACGTCAATACACACGCACCTCGTGTACACACGAGCACACGCATACACAAGCCCACATATGCACACACACACACGCACGCGCCCACACACACACACACACACACACACACACACACACACACACACACACACACACACACACACACACACACACACACACACACACACACACACACGCCCACAAACACACACACACACTCTCTTTTCCAGCAATCATTAGCGGGCCGGGACTGGGATGCGTGTCCTTGCTTGCTGCACGCCGCCCTTAACATCGCTGTCGCCATTTTCCCTGCTCGTGACACTTGCTCGCTGCCGCCCCTGTGCCTGCAATTCCTCTATCACCCGTAGGTGAGCTCGACTACGACCAGCGGGCGGGAATCAGGGCATTAGGCGTGCTGGGTCAACGTTGTAGCGCGCCCAGGGCGCGGCGCATACAATGCATATGGGTGCCACTCGGGGTCAGGTCGTTCGTCGATCGCCCGAGGGGGGGTTCCAGGCTTTTTGCGGGTAAGTATGACTACCGGGGTCGACGCGGCTACAAGACGCTCGGTATCGGTAGGTATCCGTAAGTAACTCCGTCGTGCCGTCTGGGCGGGCTTCGTTTTGTTGTTTTCTTTTCAACACACACACACACACACACACACACACACACACACACACACACAC
>NC_057008.1:1526360-1528631 GCF_000002595.2 Chlamydomonas reinhardtii | reverse complement strand
ACACACACACACACACACACACACACACACACACACACACACACACACACACACACACGCACACACACACACACACACACACACACACACACACACGCGCGCGTGTATGGCGGAATTTTGTTCCGTTTGATTCTTTGTTTAACACACACACACACACACACACACACACACACACACACACACACACACACACACACACACACACACACACACACACACACACACACACACACACACACGCGCGCCTTTGGCAGAAGGTACGCTGGGAACGGCGACACTTTGAGACGCTGTGGCGGTTGGCCATTGACGCAGTGCCGCTGCCGGGAAACTCGCATACACCGTTGGCTCGCCGTGAGCCATGCGGCTGTGGGCAGCACGGCCATGGGGGCGCCGCGGCGGAGGCACACGCCGCCGCCGCGCCCACGCCACGGCAGCACCACCTCTGGGATTGCGCGGTGGCGAAGGCCGTGGTGGCGCAGATCAACGCACACAACCCCGGTCCGGCTCCCATCAGCCAAGCCCAGCTGTGGCTGGTCCAGGCGCCGCCGGGTTTTCAGCAGTGTGTTTGGGACGTGGTGGTGATGGACACGCCTGGGAGTGGAATGCGTCTTTAATGTCTACTATCAATAGCTACTCGGCATTAGGTGAGGTGTGCGCATCAGGGGATAAAGAATTCGAGGTGTACGCGACGAACGGAAAACCCACCGGGGTCGATGGGTTTTTTTCGTTTCGCACACAAGCCGTATTCCTCAATTCTTATTGTCCGTACCACTTTATAGAGCCAAACTGTATTCGTTTGTCATCAACAATGCATCCAACACCAGCCGCAGACTGTGCGAGGAGGGATTGATTTCGAACTTAGCTGGCAGACCTCACTAGAATGACTGTCTTCTCCCAGTTCCATTGCCTTGGGAACCCCACTCAAATGCTACATGAGCTCGGTCGGGCAGTGGAGCGTGCGCGGCATTGGAAGTCCACTTTCAAGCGGCAATTCTTCCTCGCGGCAGTTTCGCTGGGGAAGTGTGAGCCCGGCAGCCAGCTGGTGGTCTACAAGGATGGCGTGGAGTACATCGGCACCCTGCCCGCAACAGCACAGCCGTTCCTGCTCTTCGGCACGACGTTTGTCCCCAGCAGGCCGCGGGGGGCGCCGGCGCCCGAGGTGGGCAGCAGAGGACACTGTGACCAGTACAGTCCAGCTGCAGACACTTAGGCACCCCCTTCAATGTACTGCTGTTTACGCAGAACCCCCCCGTGCCAGTGACCTTGATGGAGCTCACGGGGTCCAAGTCAAAGCCCGAGCGGGCATGCGACTACGTGCGGGAGGGCGGCGCCCTGCTGGTGCAGGAAATCATGGCGGGGCGAGAGGGGTGGCTGCAGGCGGACCTGAGCGGCAAGGCAAGAATGCTGCTGGAGATTGCCGCACTGGAGGGCGCTCCCACACCGGGCACCCTCGCAGCAAACAACCCCACGTACAACTACGCGGTCCGCGCTTTTGAGGATGCCGCACAGGTGCGAAAGGCTTCCCGGTGATTACAGGTGCTGCCCAACTACCGCTATGTTGTACTGCTCCTGACCCACGTCCTCCGATAGATTATAATGGCCAATCACACACTTAACCATGCAGGAGCTGACCAACAAGGCCGTGGCGCAGCAGCTGGCAGAGGCGCAGGCGCAGGCGCAGCAGCTGGCAGAGGCGCAGGCGCAGGCGCAGCAGCTGGCAGAGGCGCAGGCGCAGGCGCAGGCGCAGGCGCAGGCGGTACAGGGGTGGTCACCCGAAGACCAACAGCCTGGCGGCTCGGCTGGGCCCCCGGAGTACGTGCCGGCTACAGAGCTCACTGAGGCGGGCAGTGATGCCGGCACCGACACGACGCAGGACACAAAGCAGCTCGGCGCCGCCAGTACCCGCACCAGCGAGCCGCCTGCACGTCGCGTACCTGCTTCTTTGACCCAGCAGCGTATGGCTGGGGAGGTCAGCAACAGCGGCGCAAGCGGTGACACATGTGGGCGCACGGTAGCAGTCAGCGGCATAGATGGCAGCTCGAGTGGGCGCGCAGGGGCCAGCAGCGGCGCAGCCAGTGGTTCGCTGCCGGTGAGTGGTCATATGATGTGTGGGTGCACGGGGCGAGGATCCGGTAGCATGCATGCACTAACTGCACGATCCGCTCTCATGCATACAGGCACCACCGGCCAGGGCAGCGCAGAGGAGCAGTGCGCGGTTGGCCGCACCGCGTGGTCAACACAACGTAACTGGACCGGTGAGAGGGCATGCAT
>NC_057008.1:1492442-1526260 GCF_000002595.2 Chlamydomonas reinhardtii | reverse complement strand
CGGGCGGGGCGAGGGCGGGGCGAGGGCGGGGCGGGGCGGGGCAGGGCGGGGCGGGGCGGGGCGGGGCGGCTCTTGGCTTTTTACGCCCACTGCAGCTCATCGTGTATCGCTCATGCCCTTGTGTTGTAGGGCCAGGAGCCGATTGGCGCGCGCCCTGCCAAGAAGAAGAGGCGGCCGCCCAGCCCGGAGCAGCCGCCCAGCCCAGAAAGGTCCGAGGATGCGGCGCCGCCTGCTGCCCGTGACGAGGCCACCACCGAGATTTACCGGTGCGAGGTCAAGGAGGTGCCACCTGCGCTGCTGTGCGGCCTGGGCCTTGCCGCCGTGCGTCTGCCGGCAACGCTTACAAGGCTGATCAACCCTCGCCTGATCACGGAGCTGGCGTCGCTGGCGGACAAACGCGGAGAGCAGATCTTCCAGCGCATCTCGGCACTGCAGGGCGTGCAGGCGGAGATCCGGATGAGCGTGGGGACGGGCCAGCGGGTTCAGGTGCTGTGGAAGGACCTCGCGGGCAGCGCTGGGCTCCTGGCGCTCTGCGACAAACTGCGACCGTTGCTGGAGGAGGTCGTGACAGCGGCAGACCCGAAGGGTGAGCTGGGGCTGCACCTGGAGGACGCCGTGCTGCTGGCGAACCTGCCCGGCACTCGTCCGGTTGCCGAGCAGGTGCCCCACTACGACATGGCGCCAGGGGAGCCCGGGTGGTTCATCATGCTCGCCGTCCAGCCGGCAAGCCTGCTGGTGGCGCAGGCCAGCCAGCACGAGGTCCTGCTGTGGGGCCGCGCGTACACCGCAGCAAAGGAGGCGGGCCGGACTGCAGCTGTGCTGAAGGACCTCTGCGCCAGCACCCCCCACCGGCGGCTGGTGCGCCTGCAGCTGCCGGTGGGCGAGTTGCTGTTCGTGCACTCCAACCTCGTGCATGCAGGCGACGCCGGGCGACTGGACGGCGGCTGCACTGGTTCGTAAAGAGTGCGAAAACAACGAACAACACCCACCTGCCGCGCCAGATCCACGTGGAGCTCGAGAAGCGCTTTGTGTGATGGCTCAGACACACTCAGGGTGAAGGGGCGGGGCGGGGCGGGGCGGGGCGGGGCGGGGCGGGGCGGGGCGGGGCGGGGCGGAGCGGGGCCGGGTGGCGGGGCGGCCACATTGGGAAGGTGAATATGCTTGTCAATTGGGTTGTGTGGGAAATAGAACGGTTCATCGGTGTGGCCGCATGTGGGGCAAGACAAACCAAGTTGACACGCGCTGTCACTCGTCTGAGTTCTGTCTGTGTTGCACCCTAGCATTCTTACGGCTTCGTCGTCAGGGTACAAGCTTGTCCCCTTGACATATGAACAGTTTGTGTGGCAAGGTTGTCACGACCAGGGACTGGAGCGAGATCGGAGGTGGGCCAGGGCGGGCCCCCTGACACCTCAGCACTGTTTAGTCCAGAAGTTCCCGGTTCTAATTAAGCCTACTTTTTGGTGGTAGTTGCGACATCATTATCTGACACCGTGCGGAAGTGAAGGTGGGGGTGGGTGGGGGCAGCAGTTGTTTGTTTGCTGCAATCGCACGTCCATGGACGCGACTCTAAACTGCTGGTTCTACGGACTGAAACTGTGTGAGAATCAAGAAGCCACTAGCAACGCTTTAAGTTACAGGAATTACAGGAATTACTCCTTTGGGCCGGCCATCCGAATCAATCGGCCTGTCCGAAATGGGCCGCCCAGGCCTCTGGGCTGGGCGCCCAGACTGCCCCTCCCATCCGAACCTACCGGTCCGAACTTTTCGGACCGGCTTCGGACCAGCTTCGGACCAGCTTCGGACGGCGAACCCCGGTTTCGGACGCCTTGGTTTACCCCGAGTGGGTGATGGGGTACGGCACCACCCACCAGATCCGCTACGCCTGGCCCGCCGGGTTCGCAGGGCCTCAACACGGCAGTAGCATCGGCATGAATGCTACAGCCCCCCCAGCGGCAGACCCGTACGACGTCTGGACCCCGGGTGTGATTACCCGCGTGGTGTTGTCGGCCCCGTGCTCCAACACACACTCCTTCGACATGAACCAGCGACTGGTCGGGCTGGAGATCCTGTCCAACACGCCCGACCCCAGCACCGGCAGTAGCAGCGGGACGACCGGCAGTAGCAGCAGCAGCGGCAGTAGCAGCACGGTGGCGGGCGGGGTGCTGACGGTGCGGAGCCCCCCCGACATCAACATTGCGCCCCCGGGCATGTACCACATGTTCCTGGTGCATGGGGACGTGTACAGCAGTGCGGTGTAGGTGCGGCTGGCGAGGCCGCAGTAGTAACAAGCAAGTGCTAGCTCGGTGGATAATGGCGGTGTATGTGGTCCGCCGTGCGGACGGATGGATGATGAATGGATGGCCGGATTACGTGCGTATGGATCAGATGCGGTAGGGGGCCCAACTACGGTGTGCATGGCATCAGGGGCTGCTGCAAGGTTCTTACACGTGTAGATGATAATACCGTATGATATGTATGCAAGCAACGTAGGCTTCGGACCTAGATGCTGGACGGCGCGGTAGGTGGTGTGATCGCGTGTTGTTAGGTCCGAGGTATAGGGTGGCGGCGGTGGCTGGCTGGTGCGTGGTCATCGCTCGCACATAGTCCGGATGATAGGGTAATTGGAACCTGCGTGTCGTAGACACGGGCGGAGCGCCCCTCCATTGATTCAACTAGCTTCAATCTAATAGCTGGCTGTGCCGATGTACGCATATATGCGTGTGCACATAGCGTGTATGTACGGCAGACCCTTATCTAGCTACCTGTTGCGCGCGCCCCTTCTTCCTCGCGTACTGCCAACTTAAAGAAGAGTCGCTGGATGGCGTGTGCAGCGTGTGCGTTCATTTATGACAGGCCCCTGTGGGGGCACGGCAGTGGTGTGCGTGAGTCAGCTGGCTTGTTTGGCTGCTGTATGGATGGATCAGCAGGCTTGGCGTAATTCCATTTCTTCTGCACTCACAGTAGTAGCTTCTTTCCTCTGCACTGCAATGTATGCGCTTTCTTCGCTGTCTCCATGTTCCTAGCGTGGGTGCACCTGCCATACGGCATGTCTGTAGTTCGCAAAGAAAGCGGTCTGCAGGTGTGTGCGCACAATGCGGCATGCACGCACGCTGGCTTGAGACCTGCCCGAGTAGTCCCAGAGTGTAATCATAGCCACAAGTAAGACTCCTTCCTTAACCATTCTTAAAACACAAGATACCAATGTTGTGTTGCGCCAAGCCCGCATAGCCCGCAACCGCGCGCTAGATAACTCAGCAGTAAGACGTGCGCCCCACGCGGTCATTCCACGTAGGCATTTCACCACTACTTCAAATGCAAGCTGCAGCCGGGCGCGTCCCGCTGCCCTCATTTGCGCAGCACTTCCCCTGCCCATCAGTGGTTGCCACCTTGCACACCGCCTGCCTGACAATGTAACCGTCGTCGGACCACCTAACCACGCACCTACCTGCATACCTGATGTGTTTGTAACCAACCTCTCGATCAATCACTACTCGCCCCATGGTGAAACCGTGTGGCAGGGTCAGCAGCCGCGGGACTGCACGCGTCCTCACTGTTACTGCACACGTCCTCACCCAGGCCCCCACCACAGCCACCACTACCGCCACCGCCATCCATATCGTCGTCACGCCGCATCGCCACCGCCGCCTGCAGTCCCCGCTCCGCCGCCGCCGCCGCCACCTCCGCCTCCTCCCCCATCCCCACCCGACCCTCTCCAGACCGCTCGCTACTGCTGATGATGCCAGCATTGCTACTGCCGCCGCCGTCTGCCGCCGTCGCTGGCATCAGCGACGGTGCATCACGCAGGTCCACCGCACCGCCGGACACAGCCGCCGCCGCGGTTGCCCGTTCGTAGGAGGCAGGCGCGGCAGTAGCAGCGGCAGAGGGGCCCCTGCTGCTACTGCCAGCAGCGGCGGCTGAACCCTGCTGGGGGTCTGCCAGGGCGGCTCGTGCGCCTGTGCGTGGCAGTTGGCAGTTGCAGTTGCAGTTGCAGGAGGCGGGGAGCGAGATCGGGTTGTCAGCTATTCTGGGTCACCGCTGTGCCTCAACGCCTATAATTGCAAGATTCCTGCACTACGCTGACCTGCAATGCCACAACTACTCCAGACCACCCGTAAATCCTCCAGCGCAACCCCCCTGCCATTCCCCATGCACTATAATCCCTCACCAGCACTTCAAGCGCCGGAGTCTGACATTGCGGGCGATGCAGGAGCCAGGCTTGAGTGCTGCTCCGGGCCCTGCCCCGAGCCTGTCGTGTCCAGCTTAGGGTGCACCGGGCGCAGCACGCGGGGCCGGCCAGGGCGCACGTTCAGGCGCTTGAGGCACACGCCAACCGCCGCCGCCGCGCCCATGCCAATGCTACCCACGAACCCGAGTCCGCGGATGGTTTTATAAGTGACCGCCAGCTGCGGGTCGTTGTGCGCTATGAACGCCTTCACGCACTCCACGGCCTCGCTTAACCTGCCCACACCGCGATCAACCACCAGCACCAGCAGCAGGAGTGGGCCGCCCACTGCCAGAGGCAGCAGCCCTTGTCCGCCTGTCCCAGCAAATGGCGCGTGCGCAACATACGCTCAGCACAAGCAGCACTGGCAGGTACCAGCATGAGATAACAGCAGCAACATGACATACTCAGGATCGCATCCAACAGAACAACTCACCGCTGGCGCCCTTCTCTGTTATCGGCATACACACCGAGGAGCATCCAGGGAGGGGGGGGACGTACGAAGTCAGTCCATGAAAGGAGGTATCCTCGCAGGCAGTCGCTGTGTGGACGCGGAGAGACGGAACGCTGTGGACTGCAGTGCAAGCTTGGAGGTCCTGCACTCGCAAGTTACCTACCCAGAGCCGCCGTGCCGCCACCTCCAACGCCACCTGTGCACACCATGAGTAGGAAGGGCACATATGTAAGAGCACAGACTGGTCGGCACTACACGTGTGCTGGGACTATCCTGGCATCCGCACGAGCATGCTCTTGACCCGCAACGGGTTGCCAGGGTTGGCAGATGGGCGGGAAATAGGGCAGACTGGAGCTGTGCCGATGCCGTGTGCCGGCCACTGCGGGCGGCTTCTACTAAGCAACCTGGGCGTGCGCGGGATGGTCCGGCACACTAAGTCGGGGAGGACCGAAAGAAAGGACACAGGGTTCTCAGCGAGTACTTGACTCGCTGCCACGGGGACAAACTCAAGTATTAACCCAGGGAGGTTCCTTGTCGGTCAGCAGCCGGGCTCGGTTGCGAAGCAAACGCACAATATGGCAATCCCCGCGGCCAGCCTACGCTACTCAACTCCCCGCTCCAATGGCTGAATCGCGGGACTCAACACCTAGGGCTTGCGCTTAGATCCACCCGCACAACTCGCAAGTTCCAGGCGCTCACAAGCTCTTCGGAAATACCGACTTCCACTCTGCGAACCAACTCACCAGCTGTTGTCGCGCTCCCCGCGTCGCCCAGGCTAGCCGCCACAGCTGCACGACAAGCAAGCGTCCCGGTTTGGGTGCGAGGACGACAAGAGCCGCGAACTTTACAACCCCCTCCTTGACCGCCCACCCCATAGAATGGCAAAAGCATAGCGCACCTTGAATGGCAGCTGTTAGTGCCAACTGCTGCCGAACATTGAGGCCTGCCGCTCTTTCTGCTTTTAGCAGGCTGAAGGCCTTACCGGCCTGGTCATGCTCATGGAAGCCGAGCGCGGAGAGAGCCTTCAAAATCGGCTGGATGGAGGTTTCATTTTCTCCCTTGACAGAAAGAAGGGTTTCGCGAATGGTTTTCATGTCTACCACCGGCTCCTAGAGAAGGACAGATCTTAGGGTTCAGCGGGGTTCATTTCCTGTGTAATCTACATTGTCCGAGAAACAAAACACCGGTATGGCGGAAACAATCAGTGTCTTGCTTAAGGCGCAATGCGCAGAGGGCCTCGAGTGAGGTTCTGGTCACGCCCAAGCGGCCCGAATTGGGACCGCCTAGTAATTCTTGTTCTCGGTCCACAGCGCTTAACTCTTTATTCCGTTTAGCCCTATGGACTTCTCACATTCACAGTATGTAATTGTTCTTGAAAGCTGCGAGATTGGAGCGTCGCGGACGGCAATCGGCCTGGCTTGGGCCAAGGCTCATTCTCGCCCGTCGTGCGCCGAACTCATATTGCGCATAGGGATATGTTGTACATCAAAGTCCTGCACAGCATGCTCCTGCCTCTGGCGCGACTGGCCGGCGTGCGTGACTATGGCAACAAGTACCGGCCGCATGTGGTGTCCGTGCAGCCGCTCGTGTGTGCGCGTACGCCATATGCACCTGGATGCTTATAAGCGCACGGATAACAGCTGTTATCTTGTTATGCTGCGCCCGGGGGCGGCCGTGTGTTTGGGGCGCGTGTGCCCTAGACCCTGACCGCGAGGTGTAGCCTGCCTGCGGGCGCGGGCATGCAGGCGCTTGCGCCCCTCCTGGTACAACCCGTGCGGCACTTGTTTTTGCGGCCTCGTCCGGTGGCGCCCGCTAGAGGGACGGTGCCTTTGGGGACGCCGGGGCGGGGGCTATTGTAGCATCACTGCATCAGCGAACAGGTGGGCGCCCAGGGGTGCCCTGTGGGCGCCCAACACCTCCCGGGGTTTCTCAACCCCATCTCTCCTCTGGAGCTTTTGACAATGCACGTGCGGCGTTGCTCAGCGCGTACCACCCCTGCCACTGTATGGGTATTCTAGTTGTGTATGGTAGGGGTGGCTGGGTGGGATCACACGACATGGGCTGGCAGTGCGATTGCTCAGAGGCTTGGGCGACACAGGATGGAGACACGCATGGGCAAGTCGGAATGCCGCAGCAGACGGTACATGCTGGCTGGACCAGGGGCAGTCGAAGCAGCCGCATGCAGTTGAAGCGCCCCCTGCGCTTGCTCACCTCGCAGCAGCAGCGGCAACGCGCTGGATGTGGTAGGCCGCGGCATGTTGTTTCCTTGATTGTTAACCTGTGTGCGTAGAAGCTTTGTTAATTTGATGGCGGCAAGCCAACGTCTCGACAACCCCGCGAGGCCGCGATCCCCATCCCCACCAATACCCCCGCAGCGCCATGCCCCGCCTTCCACCCCGCCACTTCCCGGCCCCGCCCCCACCCCTGCTCGCGGCCCCCCTCCGCGCGACTGTTCAGTGCTGTTGTGCACGCCACCGAGTTCGGGCCGCCGCCGCCACCCACCCCCACTACCACCGCCGCCGCCGTACCCGACGTAATCTTCCAGACACCGTTGTAGCATGCCGATACATTGCTTGAGCCTGCCCTTACGAGCTTAGCGGCGGCGGCGGCGGCGGCGGCAGCGGCGGTGGCGGCGGCTCGCGTCCCTGGGGTTCGCATACCGCACACCAACGATCGTCTCCTGCAGTCCTGCTGCTGCCGCATTGTTGCCGCCACCCCGCCGCCCGCAGCTGCTTCCTCGTCGTTGTCGGGCTTTCCAACTCCGTGTACGTAGACGCACTCAGTGGGGGCCGGTCAGAGGGAGGGGCGGTCAGGGCCAGGTTGGTCTCAGGTCGGTCAGGGCTGAGAGCAGTCAAGCTAGCGCGGTCAGGGTGGTCGGGACCAGGGTGCGTGGTAAGGCCAGTCAGGGTGGTTGGCGGGACCAGGGTGGTCGGGACCAGTGTGGTGAGGGTGCGTGCCTGCGTGGTCACGGTCGATCAGGGCGATCAGCATTCTGAAGCGCCTATGATTGCTCCCATCGGCAAGGGCTTTGCCCCAAAATCACGTCTTGCGCAGACATCTCGCGCCTGACTAATGCGTGTGTCTGCTATGATGCGTGCTTACGGACACTGTCTGTTTGGGAGGCCCCTTGCAGATCGCGCTGAGTCGACCTTGATCAGCACTTGGGTGACCTCGTGCTAGCGGAAACCGATGGGGCCAGCACAAGGGGTAGGGGTTCCTAGGCCAGACAAGCGCAGGCGCTACAGCTTCTGCCGACATGGTCGAAGCGCCACCAGCGCCGCCAGCACCGCCCCTCACCGCCAGCCAGGGCCCGTACGTGCCACCACAGCAACGGCCTGGCCGTGTCCCCTTCCGAACTGCTGATGGATCTTTGCTTGTGGGCTGCGTGCTGGCAGTGTTGCACTGCACAGTCACTGCACTGCACATCCCTTTGGGTCAGTGCGCCACGGATTAGTACACAAGACGCAGCGGGGATCGTAAATTCACCCTGATAGGCATAGTGCACTGACCCGGAAAGGGATAGTGCGGCGTGATAGTACGTTGGGTTAAAACGAAAACAATCTCTCTGATTGTTAAAACAAGATACGACCCCTGGTCCCGTGAGAACAAAAGCAAATATGTGCTCGCGCCTGTAGCAAACAGATACCGTAGGTGCCTGCTCGCTCGGCATGCATGCATGTTTGCAGTGCATGCCTGATGGCCGAGGAAAGCAGAGCCCGTCCGCGACGCAAATGCTTTCCTTTTGCGTTGATGGCAACCTCTGCTATGCTAGCATGCTGTAGCCAACCACCAACTTTACTCATGCACACCCGAGCTCCGTCCCCCAACTGCGGCACAGCACTCAAGCACGTGCGCTAACCAGCAGGGTGAGGCAGCTGTCAAACCACTAAGTCGAACCTGCTCGCTCGACAATCGGCCAGAGAGCACAGAGCCCGAGCACTCGTGTCACATTCCTATCACATGAAGCATACATGACTTGAAGTACGACACAAGCGGCCCTCGCTTGCGATCGAATGTTATACGGCAGCACGCCGGCGCGTGCAATACGAGCTGCCGGCGCCAATGTTGCAGCTCTCACCACGTGCCGTCACCGCCGCCACTACGCCGCCCTGATGCGGCTCTGGGAAGCCGCCGCCGCCACCGCTGCTGCTCCTGCTGCTGAAGCTTCCTCACCATTTATTGCCCCTTGAGCCGGGCCGGCGTTGCACTTGCCAGCAATAATCTCGCCGGGGACAACCGCAGCAAGACATGGCCGCTTGGCCATCCCCGCCATCACCCAATTCTGCGTCGTGCCACATGTGGCGACAGCCACGCAGATCCACACTATTCAGTCAGCACTACTCCACAGTGAATGAAACACTTGACTGCCCGATAGTGGCGTGCACAACCTCGTTCCAATCCTCTTCATGCGCATGGATGCCACAATGCCATCGTAAGGCACCCTTGCAAACGGCAAGCCCTCCTGATCTACATGCATGCATAGCCCCGTTCCACAACTGCAACGCATTATGCATCAGAGAGCCAAGGCACAGCGGAGTTAAACTGCGTGCGAGCGCATACCAAGTGTGAATATGCAAAGAAGTGAGCGCGGGTCGCGCGAAGCGCACAATGCGGGCACTCGTCACAACAACGCGTGTGGCGCGAGTGCCTGGCCTGTGCCGGCCGTGGCCGCAGCAGCACATACGTACCCGTGCGTGGATGCAACCCTCGCCCGAGCCTGCCACCCCAGGCTAGCTGCGGCTCTTGAGGAATGATCTATCTTGGCAGCTCATGTGTTGCTACTACTTTATAATAGGTACAGGGCAAGTAGGCATGGCTTGATAAGAAGGCATGTCCCAATTATCAAGTCATAGAGGCGGACTCGAGACCACATTGCGGTCAAAAGAAGAAATATTGCAAGTGCTTTTGTTTTGCAGCAGCTGCTATCAGCACTTCCCCATTAAGCTTTACTTCCGCGCGCGCGCACGTGCAAACCCATCTCGCCCATCCGGTCAACTCTGTTGCAGTGTGACACTGGCCCGGCATGCCCGGTGTCCTGCCATGATTTCCTTCGCACATGCCGCTCTCACCACAGGCCGTCGCCGCCGCCCTGGTGAGGCTCCAAAAAGCCCTGCTGCTAGTCCTCATGCTGCTGCTCCTGCTGCTGCGCGTGCACGGGCCGTGCAGGCTCCTGATGCCGCGCAGGCTCCTGCTGCTGACGCGCAGGCTCCTGCGGTGTGGACATTCCGCCCGCCGCTGCTGCCACGCCGCGCTGCTGGCCCCGCTGCGGGCTGGGCGGCCGCGGCGGCACGTCGTATCCCTGCTGCTGCTGCGGCGGCTGGTGGTGGTGCTGCTGCTGCTGCGGAGGAGGCGGCATGCCGCCGCCCGACGAGCCCCACTCCTCAAAGCCGCCGGCGCCGGCTCCGGTACTGTCACTGGGACCGTACCCGCCGCCAAAGCTCATGGGCCCCGGCGTGTCAGCGCCATAGCCGTCGTCGGTGCCAGCGGGACCCGCGCCAGTGGTGGCAGTAGCAGTGGCAGTAGCAGTAGAAGGCGCAGCACTGGTGACGGGTGGCGGCGGCATGGGCGTGGGCATATCGCCTGCTGGGCCGCCCAGCTCGCCAGTTGAGTCGGGCCGTGGCAACCGCGCCGCGCCGAAGCGAGTGCCCTCCTCCAAGCCACCTGCAACAACCGAAGATTGCAAGCTACATGAAGGACTGACCGAGACGGCGCCGCCCACAAATAAACACGAGCGAGCAGCAGTGCACATTGACATACGACTCACATGCAAGCACCTGTACAAAACCTTGCCAGCATGCATTACGCAAAAGGACTCGCATGGCGGACGGACGCGCGGACTCACCATAAGTGCCGGGCACGAACAAATCACTGCCGCTGCTGACCTGCAGGCCCGAAGAAGCCGGACCCTGCTGCGCGGAACGGGGTGCAGGTGCCGGCGGCTGCGACTGCGACCGATGCGTATGCTGCATGGGCGGCATAGCCTGCGCCGGCATTGGCGCCCCCGAAAATTGGGTGCCTCGGCGGCGCTCAAAAGGCTGCTGCTGCTGCTGCTGCTGGTGGTGCTCATCGAAGGCGTCCTGGGCGTACGACGGGAGCGGTACCATGCCCGGAGCGGGACCGATCTGGGGCTGCATCTGCATCTGCTGCTGCTGCTGCGACGGCCCATGGGAGTCGGGCAGCTGGGGATGGGCTGCTGGAGGAGGAAACATGCCCTCACCATGCCCAACCAGCGCAAAAGACACATTAGGAAACTGCATCTCGGGCCCTTGAAGCTGTCCCTGTTGCTGCCCTTGTCGGTGCTGCTGTTGCCCCAACGGCAGCGGTGGTGCCAGTAGTGGCGCCGGTCCTGCTGGCACCGCGCGCACATCAACGTCATCGCCCCCGGGCCAAGGCAGGTCGAAGGGCGACGGCAACGAATGCCGCTGCTGGTGCTGTTGCTGCTGTTGCTGCTGTTGCTGCTGGTGCCGAGGCGGCCCCATCTCGCCCGCCTGCTGCTGTGGAGCCAGCCCCGGTCCCAGCCCCGGCCCCACCTGCTGCGGCTCAGGGTGCTGGGCGTGCTGTGGGTGCTGTGGGTGCTGCCGCTGCTGCATCATCATCACGTGGTGCTGGTGCTGGCGGCGGCGCGCCTGCATGGCCTGCCACACAACGTCCTCGTCACCCCAACGCTGACGCGATTCGCGCACGTCCGACAGAATGCGCTGCACGGCCGGGTCCCCGCGCTGCTGCTGGGGGTGCTGCTGGTGGTGTTGCTGCTGCTGGGGTTGCTGCTGGTGTTGCTGCTGGTGCTGCTGGGGTTGTTGGGGTTGTTGGGGTTGCTGGGGGTGCTGGGGATGCAGGTGCGGCTGGTGTTGGAAGTGGGGCTGCGGTTCGGAGGACCGGCGGCCCGGTAGCGGCGGCGGGGCACCGTACGCGTCACTGATGTGTGGCTCGGCACCACCGGCACTGAACGGCCCTCCAAACGCAGCCTGCGGTTGCTGCTGCTGCAAGTGCGATAGCGGCGGTGCCATGAGCGGCAACAGGCCGCCGTGCTCGCGCCCGGCGCTGTCCCACATCTCGGCAGCACCGTGTGGCAGCGGCGGCAATAGTGCGCCCGGCACGTCGCCCGTGCCGCCACCGCTCATGAGCCCCAACGAGCGCCGGTGCATCCCGGCAGGCGCTGACGGGGAGGCGAGTAGCGGGGGCGCATCTGCCAGCGAATCCGCAAAGGCTCCAAAGGGATGTGAAGCCCCGGAGCCGCCGGGGCTGCCGGCAACACCGCCATAGGACGCGAAGGCTGCCTGCTGCTGCTGCTGCTGCTGCTGCTGTTGCTGCTGCTGCTGCTGCTGCTGCTGTTGCTGCATGCGCTTTTTCAAGGGCGACTCCTGCTGCTGCGCCCACTGCTGCGCGTGCGAGTGCAGCGGCTGCAGCGGCGGCAGCGGCGGCAGCGGCGGCAGCATGGCGAGGCTGCTGGAGTCCCGGCGGCACCCTGCGACGGCAGCCGGACTGTCCAGCCGTGGCGGCTGCTCAGTGCCTGTGCCTGCCCCACTGCCGCTACTCCAGCGACCTCCCTGCGCCTCCAGGGGTTGCTGCGGGTGCAGCGGCGGCTGCGCCTGCAGGTGGTGCGAGTGAGGGAAGCCGCGGGGACCGCCGACGGCAGCGGGGAGCTCGCTACCATGAAACGGCGGGTTGGCAAGGGCGAGGTGTTGTTGCTGTTGGAGGTGATGATGGAGGTGATGATGGTGGTGGTGGGGTTGCAGCTGCTGGTCCCAGTTGTTTACCTCGTCGCTACGCCGGAAGCCGTAACCGCCGTAACCGCCCGCCACACCCGCCGGGCCTGCAGGACCCAGACCAAGCCCGCCGTAACCGCCGCCGGCGGCGCCGCCACCACTGCCGGCGGGCGGCAGCATCTGGCCCCCAACGTTTTGGATTCCACCCGACCACTGCGGATCCAAATCCACCGGATCACGATCGCTTAAGCGCGGCTGCAGCTGCGCGTGCGGCAGCCCCTGCGAGCCCGTCAACGGCAGTAGCTGCCCCGAATGCCGGTGCGCGAGCGTGGGCTGCAGCCGTTGTTGCTGCTGCTGTTGCTGAGGGTGCGGCGGGAAGTTCGCGGCCCAGGCGCCGCGGCCCGCATCCATGGGCGGCGCCCGTCCGTCGTCGGACAGCTGCAGCGGCGGCAGCACCTGACGATTTCGGTCGCCCGCCGCCGCTGCCCCGTGCGGCCCCTCGTGCCAGGCGCCGGGCTCTGCACCCCCCTCGCTCAGCCGGTATGGGGCCGGCTGCAGCATCAGCGGCCCCCCGTCACCGTACGACAGCCTGTGAGGCTGCTCCTGCTGCTGCTGCTGGTGGTGGTGATGATATTGTGAGCGCGGCGGGGCTCCCATGAGCGCGCCGCCGCCGCTGCCAGCGGCTGTAGCACAGGCTGCGTCCAGCCCATCAGTGGCAGTAGCAGTCAGGCGCAGGCTGCACAGGGGCCCGCCGCCGCCAACGGGCGGCCCGGCTGCCGTGGCCGGAAACAGTTCCCCAGCCACGCCGAAAGTCTGCATTGGCAGCCGAGGGGGCGCGCCGCCGCCGCCGCCGCCACCACTGCCGTGCAGGTCGCCGCTGCTACCGACGGCATCCAGGCCGCCACCGCCGCCGCCAGTGTGCCCGCTGCCGCCGCCGCCGCCTGCGCCGCCACCGCCGATGTTGTAGCGGACAGCGCCAAAGCAAGGACCGGCGCCGATGCCAGGGGCCGTGGCGTCGATCTGTCTGGGCACCCCCAGGGCCGTTAGCTCCCGCTCCACTTCCAATGCGGCGTCGAAGCCCCGTTCGTCGAAGGGCTCCCCCGCCTCTGATGCCATGAGCTGCTTTGCATACTTGTACGCGGCTGTTCGAGATCTGGAGTACGCAGGGAGCAAGGAGAGATGAAGTTGGGTTGTTTTGAGGTGAATTGAGGGGACGCGTTTGTGGGACAAACGCTGTGCAAGCCCCTTGCCCATGGCCGTCACACACCCCGCAGTTGATGCCCCCGGCCCCACTCTGATTTGAACCACGTACTTGGCATCTGGCCCGCCTTTGTCGACGGTGACCGGCAGAGCGCGCGCATAGGCCTGGAGCAGCGGATGTCGGAATCCCCGCTTTGCCTTCAGCGCCCTGAGTGCCACATGCAGGAGGTCGCGCGGTCACGAGGTCCGTATGCGCGAGTATGTCACGTCACAGCTTGCACACAGAGGCTCGCGGCTGAGAACTCAGTAGTAGCGTGCAGCTACGACGCACGGATGGCGAACGTGAAGCCCGTTATATGCAGCTGCCCGTCAATGTATGCATCGGCCCAACACAAAAGTCGCTAACCCCCCAACCCCTGAAATTGCGCGAGCGTACCCGTAGAAAAAGTTCTGCCGGTCAGTGCAAGTTGCCGCAACGACGTCCAAATGATTATCAGCGCCAAGGGGGTTACACACTTAGCAACATGATGGTGTTTCATGAGATCATGTAAACGGCAGCAGCAGTTTGTAAGTATATATATGCGGAAGTACACTGACGTCGTTTCCCAAGCCCGCAAGGCACTTGCAATTACCTTGACTTCATTTTCTGCGTGACGCAATCCAGAGGATGAAAGGGCAGGTAAACGGAAGGCTTGTAAGAGTCCCGTAACCACTAGCACATTGTCGGCTTACAAGGTGGCTACCAAATTGCTTGCGTGTACGCATTACATCCCAGTTGAGTGCTTCAATAACTCTAAAAGCAGTTTTGCACGCCGCATACTACGAAAAGCATGCACAGCAGACCTGGCAGTGGCTACGTCCATTCTCTGCTGTACCTGAACGATCATCTTTCAGTCGCTTAGAAATTTCGGTCCACTGCATAGCAGGTGAAGTAGAACCCAAGGTCAGAAGCATCATTTCGGCCTTCCGGCGACAGCTCCTGGACAACTGCCCTTACTCTGTTTCCACATTGGACGTGAAGCAAAATGAGACGCTTGACCGCGTCCGGGCTCCACTCGGCGCGCGTCCGTCGAGCGTCAAGCCCGGAGGGGAGGCGCGCCATTTGCCTCCCGCCCCCCTCGCCTCTCTTCAAAGCTGCTAGACCAAATAAATGCAGAATTAATCAAACTCTTCGGGCAATGACCTGCACATTAACACCAGCGAAAGAAATGCCAAATGGAGACGACGAGGCCTCCGTAGGTGTTCGGGCATATAATCGCTCATGCACAGTAGGCATTCAAGCTGGACATGGGTGTGTGTAGGCAGTCCAGGCAAGTCGAGCGAGCGAGGGCTGTTTCATCGCTGGTTACAAACTCCTGCCCATAGCCGTACCGCTTCAATGCATTGCGTTGACTTAGGTCTATCACCCGGACTTGCACCAACCAGCGCAATACCCCAAGATGCGGGCGGGAAGACCTGAAGGGAGCGCGTTTCGCACTCTCGACTGGGCGGTTGGCTGTCCGGGCTGTCGCCTGACGGTCTTTGCCATTTGCCTTGGGTAATATAGCTGTGTAAGTATAAATCAGTTAGCGTTTCACAGCGTACACAAGAATGCGAGCTGAGCGCTCACAGTCGGCGACTTTAGCCCTAGCGAACACACGGTAGGGCTGTTCCTATGAAATCCTGCGAGTCGTAAGCTTCTGTGTCCCGGTTCCATTAGTTGCTGGAGCATTATGACGTGCGTAGAGGCGGAAACTCTAAACGGGCATCGTAATGCTCACGGCAGCAACTCCTGCTGACAGGGCCGGCCAGGGCCGGCCTCTTGACTACGCGCGCTGCTAAAAACCGTTGATGGACCGCTAGCTGTACTGGCACTCAAGCTTACGTCAGGCAGTGACTGGTGGAATGTGGCGAGCCTCAACATACCGCCGGACCTGAATGGACCGCAGCTACCACAGCAGGCTGGCGCGGATCGGCCGCTTGCCCAAATGATTCTCGCTTGTTCATCCTGTCAGGTTCCAAGTCAGGCTGCGCCGGGCACGGGTTAAGCACTTAAGCCACAGAACGGGGCTCCGTGCTCCATCCGGCTCCGGCTGCTGGTTACCTTGCGAACCAGGGGAGGTAGGTGGCTTCACGGACGTCCCGAGGGTTTAGCACTTTAGCCTGATTGGGCAGCATGAGTGATTTTGCTTGCCGAGCGGCAAGGCGTGTAGGCAGTTGGTCAGCAGGGCCCAATGCTTAAAGACGCAGCGGCGCAGCGGTGGCGGGCGGGGAGATAGCGGGGGTGGATGTTGTGGCGATGGATGGATGGGGTACAGCACGCCGGGCGGGGGTGCGTGGCTACGGGGTGGCTGCTCAGAAGTGCTGCACCCTCGCTCGCACCCTCAAGTACCCTCACGCCCAGCAGTGTGTGTCGGGGTGTCGGCGATTATGCATCCTTGTGTTTGTAAGCAGGTGGTGACGAAGGACTGGGCGTGAGGCTCTGAGCCCTATAGCTATTGGACGACATGATATGTAAGGGCGCGGTAAGGGCGGGAGCGGCGGGACGCGCATGTGGGGGCGTGGCGGCGGCGCCGCGGGCAAAACAGGCACCCCTGCTGCCACGTGCTCCACGCGCATCCGCAGTCGAGCACAACGAACGGGACTTGCCGCCCGCCACGATGCAAGCACCCGTGTCCACACTTCTGCAGCCGTGGTGTACTGTATGCATAGCATGGATCACACATGCACTCATGCATGCGTCTGCTGGCTGCTGCGCCCGCACGCACCCAATCCATGCATGTGCCTGCTGCATGGTCAGTATCGTATCCTAAAGCATCGCCGATATCAATAGATGAGGGCAAACGCCTGGAAGCCGCCGAGGAGGCCACCTGCAGCTGCCCGATGCACTACTTGGGCCACCCCACTCAGCGAGCATTCACTATTTCGCTCTGATGCAATTACCGGTACCCTCCTCAGCAGCACACGTGCTGCTGCTTGCAGTGAGGCGCGCGCCCAGCCACCTAGCGGCCAATTTGCACTGGCCGCCTTACTCTTCACCTCTCATACTCTCCGTGTTCACGTACCCGGCTGCTGACTCGATGTCACAGCCGTTTGCTTGCAGACTTGTATACCCGCCCGCCCCTGGCTACACAGAGCCTGCCCCTGGCCCCGCCGAGATGTGCGTCCAGGACTTACCACGGAAACAAAGTGCGAACAGGGCTATACTAATGCCACACTCATATCATCATCCAGTGCGGCCCCCGCAACACCCGCTACCTCCCCACCACCCGCGCCCGCCGCCAGCGCGCTCCCCGCGCCCACCACTGCCTCGCCGCCGCGCGCCCTCGATGTACAACGACGCGCTTTTGCAGCTGCACTTCTCCTTGCCACGCGACTGTTTCCTTACGGGATTGGCTCAACGTTAAGCCCTCGCGCCCTCCACGCCCAGCCACCCAGCGCCCCCATCACAGCCTCCATACATACGCCGCTCCGCCGCCGCGTCCGGCGGCCGCGCAGCCACCACCGGGCTGCCGGCGCTGCGCGCCGCGGCCGCCGTAACCGTTGCCGCTAACCCCGGCGGCGGCGCCGCCAGTCGCACAGGCACGCAGCCACCGCGCTACCTGGTCGAGCGAAGCCGAGTCGGACGACGGACGCGCCGAAGCCAGGCGCGTCAGTGCCGCCGCCGCACGCCGCCGCCGCGTGGCACACCGCCGTTGCCGCCAGCACCTCGCCCTCGCCGGCGGTGCTGCCGCACGCGGCGGCGCCGCGCGCCGCCGCCAGGTCGTGCCAGCTGTCCACATCAAACACGGCCTTCCACGCCAACTGCCACTTGTTGGCGTGCGCGGCGCGGTCCGCACGTCGACAGCGGCCACAGCCGCCGCCTTGGCGGGCGCGCTGGCGGCAGAGGCGGCGGCGCCGCCGGCGTGGCTAACGGTGGCGGCGGCGGCGGCGGCCTGGGCCTTATCGTCCAGCAGCACGGCGGGCTGCATTGGCGCGCCGCCTGCAGGCAGGCCCAGGCGCGCCTGCGCAGGGTCATATTGCAGAGCAAGCGCGTGCCAGTAAACGTACAACAATGCAGACACAAGCTACAGGAGACATACTGCGTATGTGCGCGCGTATGCTAGGTAGAGTCCACGCTAGCTGCGCACCTGAAGCCCCAGCAGCCGCAGATGAAGCCGCAGCGCCGCTCCCTCCGCCTGCGGCGCACCGCCCGCACCGCCCGCCCGTGCCGCGCCGCACTCAGCAGCCGGCGGTAGCTGCCCCGTGCACCCGCGCCCGCCGCCGCCGCCTGCTCTGCCTTGCCCTGGGCCTTGCTGCCCTTATCGCCGCCCGCATCTGCCGCCGACACGCTCTGGTGCAGCGCAGCGGCGGCGTCGGCGAAGACGGATGTGCGCAGCAGGTGGGTGGCGAAAAGGCCGGAGGCGGCGACGGGTGGCTGCGACTGCAGGACGGTGCGTGGTCATCACGCCTGCGGCGATACGAGGCAAGCGAGGCAGAGGGGGTTACAATCATGATTAGTTAAGGAAGGGGTAGACGGTAGACCATCTTGCGGAAGATGAAGCGTTAGGGGGAGGGGGGGTCGGACCGTGCAGTCGCGGCCGCACCCGGCTCCTCCTCTTCACAGCGGCTCCGCTGGCACAGCCTTTCATGCTCCGGTGGCCCCTTTGTTGAATCCGTCACCTCATGCAACTCGCGCTCGATTGCCCTGTGTCGTTTCCTGCTAGCGCGTGTTTCTTTTTACCGTGTAGGGCTCACCTGCTGCCCTGAACTGCGGCGGCAGGTCCAGCAGTCGGTGGGCCGGCCGTCCCCTACCTAGGAGCCGGCCGTACACGTGGCCAGCAGGCAGCGTCTGGGATAGGATTGCAGACAGTTTGGAGGAAGAGCGGTTGGGTTGACAAACACACATCAAGTCAAGAGGAAGATTAGCAGCAAGAAGACAAGCAGCGACGGAAAGCATCAGCTACAGGACAGGGGCCGTGGGTCGCCACCTGCGCTGGGGACGCACACCCGCCCCGCACCACGAGTGCGCACGTGCGTGCGTGTGTGCTGATGTGCGCGAGCGACGGGGCAGCTGTGTGGCGCCACATGAAGACGCAACCGGCACACCTGCTGCCGCCGCCCCCACGCCGAGCTGCTTGCTCGCGCTTGTGCCACACGCATGCATGTCCGCGAGTGTGCATGCACCGCGGCTTTAACGCGACTTGCAGGCCGCCGTGTCCGTCCGGTGCGCATAGCACGTGTGTCAACGGCAGCTGCAGCCGCAACGCTTCCAGCGCCGGCATACCCATACGTACCCATCCCGACCGGCCCCCTACCCATCCACCTCGTATTCCAACGCGCGCTGCTCCCCTGCCCCGCCTCCGCGACCAGCCGCGACAGCAGCGCCGCCGCCGCCGCCGCCGCCGCAGCCGCCGCCGCAGCCGCAGCCGCCGTGTCGCGCTGGTAGGTGCGCCTGCACGGCGTGATGGGTGTTATGAGTGAGTGAAGAGTATGAGGAGTGATGACTGATGAGTAAGCGGGATGATGTTGGGGCGGTGGGCTTTGGGCAGAGGCAGGCAAGGCAAGTGGATTACGGAGTGATCCCGAACCCCAAGTGCACAGGATTGCGAGCATTTATAATCCTGGACCCTCTTCGGTGGCGGCCCTTTCCAGCCGCTCCTAGTGCCACCACCGCCGCCCTCCCCACCTCCAGCCCAGGGGTCGTATCTTGTTTTCAGGACAATGTCTAGGTTCAGACAAAAACGGCCGGCCTCCAGCCTGCGTAGAGCCACCACCGCAAGCTTCTCACCGTTCTCAATCAGCGTGCTATGGAGCAGGCAAGCCGCTCATGGCCAGACACTGCAGCAGCAGCAGCAGCTGCAGCGCGTGTCGCGATGACTCCTTGTCAGCCAGCCGCTCAGCCACACTGACAGCCCCGCTGCCGGAGGCGGCGCCGCTGCCGTGGCGGCGGCTGCGGCCACCGCCGCCGCGCCGCCGGCCCACTGCTTTGGCCGCAGGTCCAGCAAATCAGTGCTGTATGTGGTGACCGCTGTCGGCAGTCTGGGAGGCGGTGGCTGGTGGTGGTGAGCGCGCCCAGCAGCACGCCCCGCCGCCGCTCCAGCCCTGCCACCAGCGGCTGCATCAGATAACCGACGACCGCCGCGATCGCCGCCGCCTAGGTAAGCACGGCGTCTAGCAGGAGGTAGGCTCGCGGCGGCGGCGGGGTCCAGCCCGACGGCGGCTGGCGCCGCCGCCGGTGCTGCCGCGCCCGGCGTAGCCGCCATACATGGCGGCGATCTCCACAAGCAACGCCCTAGGTAGCGGAGAGCATGTATGACCCAGTGCGTGGCGGCAACGACGTCGCCAACATCATTCCCAATGTTATCCCGCTTACCCCGCATCAGTCATCTTTCGCGGGGAGCGCGACCCAGCGGCCGGCGACGACGTCGCCGGCTGCGCCATCGGCACCGCCAGTGCCGACGGTGGCTGTGTCCGGGTCCTCCGCCGGCAGGAGTAGCGCTGCGGCGGCGCTGAGCGCGTCGCCGCGTTCCAGCTCCACGGGACGTGGCAGGTGCATGAGGGCGAGCTCTAGGTGGCGGCGCCAGACTCGCACCGTGCTTTGGATTGTTAAATGTTAAACACACACCCTCACTCTTGCTGGCGGCAAGTCTGAGTGCAACAGCAGCTCTGCGTTCCACGGCCTGTATACCTACTTGGCTCTCTCGGGTTCAGGAGCCTTGCGACCCTTCTGGGGCTAGCTGTGCGCGATGGGCTTAGGGATAGGCTCCATACGCATCAGCGGCGGAATTGAGCGGGGCCTGACCGGCATTCGCAAGGACTCCCTCAAGGCGGCGTCCGCCCCAACATCATTCCCAACATCATCCCGCTTACCCCGCATCAGTCATCTGGGAAGCGGGATGATGTTGGGGCTGATGTTGGGGCGGCGGTGGGCTTGGTACGCACTCTTCTTATGTCTTTTCGTTGGCCCTGGTCGTGTCGTCCATCGGCCCAGTCGGCCCTGGCCACACGCCCACTGAGCCAATGGAGCCGATGGACGACACGACCAGGGCCAACGAAAAGACGTAAGAAGAGTGTGTCGACCCTCCCTTGGTCGGGGGCGTTGGGCGCAGAGTGCTCGCCGCCGTTGACCCGAACGTGGCGGACGCCGCCTTGAGGGAGTCCTTGCCAATGCGGTCAGGTCCCGCTCAATGCCGCCGTCTGCAACGCCCTGCTGCATGGCCCACAAGTTTGCATCCATGCATGGAGTTATGCACACTGCTGCTGTCTGGAGAGCACCTCCACATGTCATCATCACCGTTGTCCGTGCGTGCACACTGCAAACGAACACACACACGCACACACGCACTCACACACACACACACACATATATACACACACACCCACACCCACACAACCCCCCCCCCCCCCACACACACACACACACACACACACACACACACACACACACACACACACACACACACACACACACACACACACACACACTAGGCCACACCGGTAGCCATGACATCGCCACTGCACATGTGCCCTAAGGCATGTGACTTAAATTTCAAAACCATCAGCCACTTTGTTGCATGGGCATGCATGCATGCATGCATGCAGGACCAACTTATGCACACGTGCATGTCTTGCAATGAACACGGCCAATCAGGCCGTGCATCATCCACCTGTGTACGAACCTCTCTCTCTCACACACACGTCGATTTGATTAGAAAATGGTCATACACCCTCACTTTCGCTGGCGGCAAGTCTGAGCACAACAGCTCTGTGCTCCATTCAGTTCCGCCTGTTGCGGGTGGCAAATGCCCACACGCCCACTGAGCCGATGGACGCCACGACCAGGGCCAACGAAAAGACATAAGAAGAGTGCGTCAACCCCCCCCTTGGTCGGGGGCGTTGGGCACAGCGTGCTCGCCGCCGTTGACCCGAATGCGGCGGATGCCGCCTTGAGGGAATCCTTGCTATCCTTGCCGATGCCGGTCAGGCCCCGCTCAATGCCGCCGCCAATCCCCAAGCCAACTACGCACAGACCCAGGCCAACTACGCACGGACCCAGGCAAATCGCAAGGCTCCTGAAGTCGAGAGAGCCACGGGGCTTGCCATCATCGGGGGATGGGCCGCCGCTGCCACCGCTGCCGCCGCTGCCGCCGCTGCCGCCGCTGCCGCCGCTGCCGCCGCTGCCACCGCTGCAGCCGCTGCCGCCATTATTTCCAATATTGCCGCTGTAGCCATCGTGGCTATGGCTTGAATGCAAGCCGGTGCTAGGTGTGGCAGCATCTGCTGCAGCAGGGGGGTTGGGAGCGCTGGCACACTGCGCGGGCACGCAAGGAGGGCGACCAGATGGCGCGTGTGCCAAGGTCCCGCGGGTTCACTTCGCAAGCCTGGGAGCCTTGTATCCCGAGCCCAAACGCATGACTCTTGTCTGCAGCACAAGGAAGACACTGGCAAGAGACCACTGACCTGGAGCGAGAGGCCACGAGAGGGCAGGGTATGCCGGGGGATGCAAACTGCCCCGGGACGCGCAGCAGTGCCGCTGGGCCCAGCGCGAGCAGCAAGCTGTCGCATTATCGCCAACGGATACCGCAAAGATATATTTCACGCTCAAGGAGATCCTGGGAGCTCCTACGGCCTTCTGACGGGTGCAATTCAAATGTATTTCAGGAGCATATAGATGTGTCGCAACTGGCTTGATGGAAAGTGGCACGTAAAACTTTATATAAAGGGAAGGTCAGAAGCAAAGCATCTCGGCAGAGCTGCATCGCACCCTTTGGGACTTGATTGCGTGCCGCGAGCTCGCGACTCGATCATGGTGTTCAAGATATTACTACTTGTCTGCGCCGCTCTGGTGCCGATTGACTAAGCCTGACGGTTGAAGCGGCCCTGCTCATGCGCGCGACGGCAAACGTGCAGGTGGGCAGACGTGGGCGGCTTGACGCTGCCTGTGTCTGGGTCTGTGCCTGTGCAGGGCTGTGCAAGGATGTGACAGGCAGCTGGTCGCGATGGGATCCCAGGTGGGTGGAAGGAGGACTGGAGGAGGAAGAAGGAAAGGGGTATTGGAATAAGAGGTGGGGCGCAGCAGGAGGCACGCGCGGTGAGAGCGTGACGATAACTGCTGGAGTGTCCATTGCGACCGGTGTGATGGGTGGAGTGGGCTTCAGCATTTAACAAGCCACAACGCGCTTTACGATCCGCGTACGGCGTTAGTACGCTGCCTTTGCGGCACGTCCATACACGCACAATACATGACACGGCGTCCGACCAGCCACCGCACTCCTGCCCTGCCGCCATTGCAAACTGTTTGCCATCTGCTGGGGTCTGAGATTCGGCTGCACCCTACAGGACTTCACCAACCTGCCTTAACACTGTCCCATCATGCACACCCACACGCCACGAAAGGTGGCTTGCCAGACCACAAAACTACATCTAAAAATGAAGAGTTCAGCTGTGCATGCGTGTAACGGTACGAGTAGCCCCGGTCAGAGGCCGCGGGCCTTGTCCTCATTCCTTAAATGCCATCATTCAAATGTATGCATGCCAGGGGAGGTTGCCTCCCCTACATGACGCATATGATCACGTTTTGTAAAGAACATACAAGGCGCCCAAAAGGCCAACACGATCAATGACACGACTCAATTCTTTGCTGCTACGCCCCTGCAAGCAAGCTGCCATTGGGGTCACTGGACTTGTGCCTCCACCAGAATCTCTGCCAGCTTCAGGGCCTCATCGCTGCCGCCGCCGCCGCCGTCGTCGTCGTCCACGTGAATGTTGATCTGAGGGAGGAGAGTGGTGGTGGTGGGGGGGGTTCATGTGTTGGGGGTGAGTGGCGGACAAGGTAGGTGACGGTAAGGGTCTGGTTGACTATGCGCCGATGACTCAGCAGTTGGATTCCGGTACACGGGCGGCGCCCGTGGCTGCGTGCGGGGACGACGCAAACGACACGCGTCCCGAATCCCGAGTCCCACCACCTGTCAGCCCTTGCCCGCCGCTGCCCTGTCAAGCGCTAGCTTACCCCCCAGAACCGATCACGCCATGTACGGTAAAGCAGCGACAAAGCACGGGGAAAACCACGCGCACCTACCGTGGGTATGAAGGTCCCCGCATTGTAGTAGTCAGCTCCCCGCACGCCGCCGCCGCCGCCGCCGCCACCGGCAGCCGCCGCCAGGGCCTGAACACCCTTGGCTTCCATACCGCCGCCGCTGCTCGGACCCCGGCTACCCGCCTTCCTGGCTGACTTGGCTCGCTGGGCCTCGATCCGGGACCACACCGACCTGCCCGGTGCGTGACCGCGCGCGGCAATGACAATGACGAAATCAAAAGCGCGGGGGCAGTTGCATCTGACTTGAGCACATGATTGATCCTATGACTGAGCACGCCCACGCGCCATGAAAGAGCCACCTGCGCCTATCTAAGAGCTGAATGCAGAGACACTACCAGGACACACACACACACACACACACACACACACACACACACACACACACACACACACACACACACACACACACACACACACACACACACACACACACACACACACACACACACACACACACACACACACACACACACACACACACACGCGCGTCGCCTGCCTTCTCACACCCACACGCCCCCACGCCGCAACCCGAGCCGCCCCCGTGACCCACCCGCCGTTGCTGCTGGTCGCAGCCGCCCACTGCTGGTCGAAGGCGCGTGTGAGGCCGTCCACAAAGCGGGGCCGCGCCAGCCGCGCGCCCAGCCCACGCACGGTGTAGGGCGCCCGGCCGCGGGGGCCCGCCACGCCCGCCGCCACCAGCGCCGCCCCCACCCCCAGCATCTCATAGTTGAGCTCATAGGCGGCGACCTGGAGATCCGCGGGTAACGGGGGGCGGGGAAGTGGGTTAGTGGAGTTGGGTTAGTGGAGCTGGGTTAGTGGAGTTGGGTTGGTGGAATAGGGTTGGTGGAGTGGAGTTGGGTTACTGGAGTTGGGAAGGGGGTTTGAGGGGTTGGCTCATCGGCCGCGGCCTGAGGTTGGGTTGGGTGCGGTGGGGGCGTTCGGGGTGGGACTACTTGGGAGATGGGTCTGGGGGTTGGTTAAGGGGGATGGGGTGGGTAGCCGTTCATGGAGAAGGGGGAGACCACATGTCGGGGGGAGTTGGGCAGGGGGGAGGGAATGGCACGCGAATGGCAGCGTCGGCGACGCACACCGTACACCCGCCCGGCACACTTCCACCCTCCCCCCAACACACTTCCTCCCCACTTCCTCCCCACTGCCTCCCTCCCCACTCCCCCACTCACTCTATTGCATTGGGTTTGGTTTAGTTTGGGCTGGTATATACAATCCCCCACTCACAAAGTGGTCTGCGTCGTAGATCCGGAAGGTGGGCGCCAACGGCCCCCGCACTACCACCAGCCCGTCAGCACTGAAGCACAGCGCCGCCCGCCCGCCGCCCGCCGCCGCCACCAGCGCCGACGTCCCCCGCGAAGTCAGCGACGGCGAGCGACCAATCAGCCCGCCGCCGCCAATGCCGCCGCCGCCAATGCCGCCACCGCCGGCGATGGAATGGGTATCGTCGCCGTCGGGTGTGGCGGCTCCGCCGCCGCCGCCAGCCGCGCCTGAAAGGTTGAGGTCGGGGCAGCGATGACGTTGCGAGTGATGCGGTAAGGCAAGGCATGCGTGTAGGTAAGAGCACAAAAGGTGTGGCGCGTGTTTGCGTATGCGTGCTGCTCCCGTAGGGAATGAACCACAGGCGCGCGCGGGCGCCCTCTCCTTTCGCCCTTCCCTTCCCACGCGCATGCGCACGACTCACTCCTCCGCTTTGCCCTCTCCGCTGCCGCGCTCCCCTCAGCGACACTGCTCGCTCCCTTCGCCCCAGATCGCGGAGTGCATGGCCCTGTTGCTGCACCGCCGCCGCCGCCGCCGCCACAGCTCCGGCGGCTTGCGCCCGTGTCACCCGTGCCAGTCGGACTGCTGGAGGCTGTGGCCGCCGCCGCCGCCGCCGTTGCCGCGTCCGCCGCCTTTACGTCGTCCCAAAGCCCCTTGCGCTGGCGAATGGCTGCGGAAAAGGAAGGGCATCCAAAAGAATCCAGGATTGTAAAGGGTGGGACAGGCCATTGTGTTGCAGGCGCCTGTGCAATGAACTTGCCATGCACATCCACCCGAGAACCGCCGTACGCGCTGTGCAGCTCCTGGCCGCCGCGCATGTATGTTTCCTCGCGCCCCCTCAACCCCTCGCTCGCCCCCAGCCGCATAATCAGCGCCGCTGCTGCCCCCTTGACCGGGTCTTGGTTTCTTGGATTAGATTACCTCCCCCTTACCAGTAGGCTTCAGCCCCCCCCTTCTCCCCTGCGCCCCCGCCCCCCTGCCCCCTGCCGCTACGCTGCCCAAGCCCGCCCGACGACCTATGGTGATGTACCACAGCTCGCATATGCGGCTGCAGTTTCTCCTTGCAGCGCGACTGTTTCCTTTCGGGATTGGTTCAAAATTACCCCCCCCCGCCCACCTGCCAGGAAGGGGTGCCCGCCCCAGGCGGGTAGGTCCAGGAAGAAGCCCAGGCCCACCAGTGCGGTGGCGGCGGCCCTGCAGGAGGAGGGGCGGGAGGTGGAGGAGGTGGAGGAGGAGGAGGAGCAGGAAGGGGAGGAGGGGATGGGGATGGGTAGTTTATATCCATCCCAAAAGTAGCCGTAGCCAAATCAGAACCCATGGAGGGGGTTGCAGGGGCGAGCAGTGACGCACAGCCATGCTTCGCGCAATAGGCGGCTGGAGGGGCAGGGGTATGGAGGACGCACACGCGTGCTGCTTGAACTGTGTCACGTTCATACAGCCCCTTGCCTTCTCTGCGCTACCCGTGCGTAGGAGTCCCCCTCCCCTCCCGCCTTGCATGCACAGCTCCCCCTGCCCCCCTTCCCGCCTTCCCCACCTTCCCCGCCCTCCCCCCCCGCCATCGCCGGGCACCCACTTGGCAATGCGCGCATCCTCCACCGCCCCGCCGCCCGGCAGGCACGCGCACAGCGGCGCCGCCAGCACCTCCCGCCCCAGCGCCCGCGCCGCCACCCACGCCGCGAACAGCGCGTGTGCGCCCGCTCGCGGCACCGCCCCCGGCGCGAAGGACAGCGCCGCAGCGCCGCACGAGCGGGCGGCGTCCGCGGCCTTGCGCCGGGACAGGTCTTCAAGCCTGCGCGTTGCGGTTGGGTGGTTGGTTGGTAGACGTAATGTATGATCGGGCGATCTGAGACGGCTATGAGGCGAGGCCATAGGATGGAATGTGGCTGGCGACGAACCACTGACAACCAACGACCGGCCGGCCACATCCCCCCCAGGTGGTTAGGGTACGCGTGCTGAGACCACCCTTCCCGCCGTCCCTGCAGCACCGCGGCAGGCGAAAGGCCGCGCCCTCACCGCGACGGCACGTCGTCGAAGAGCCGCAGCAGCGGCCTCAGCGGGCTCTTGGGCGCCGCCAGCGGGTAGGCCAGCCCCAGCGGCAGCCAGCTGGTATCGGGGTCGTCGTACGGCCTGTGCGTGTGTGTTTTGTGTTTTGTGTGTTGTGTGTGTGTGTTTTGTGGGTGGTGTGTGTGTGCGTGCGTGTGTGTGTGTGTGTGTGTGTGTGTGTGTGTGTGTGTGTGTGTGTGTGTGTGTGTGTGTGTGTGTGTTAGTGTAGTGTTCGTTGTTGCAACATTATTGCAGTTACCCGGATGCATGTGCGTAACAAGCTCCTCCAGGGCCCACCGGGAGGCCCCACAACTCCCAAACCCCAGCCCCTGAGCCCCCCAGCCCCTCCCCTCCCCTCCCCTTCCTCCTCCCCCCCCCCTCCGCCCCTTACCCGCGCCCTCCCCCCCAGCCCCTTACCCCCCCCCCCCCAGCCGCCACACTCACTCGCCGTACGTCTGCTCATACAGCGCCGCAGTAGCCCGATAGCCCGCCACCAGCTCCGCCCGCTCCGCCTCCACATACCCAGGCCGCCACAGCACAACACGCCGCCGCCGCTCCGCCTCCGCCTCGCCCACCTTGCCCGGCGGCCCTGCCTGCCCCTGCCTCAGGACCCCCTGCCTCAGGGCCTCCTCCCCCTCTTTCCCCCCCTCGCCTTCGGCGGCCGCCTCTTGCTCGTCCTCGCCACCTGCGGAGCTCGCAGCTGAGAGGCCCTCGCCATCGCCTCCTTTGCTGCCGCCTCCACCTCCACCTCCACCTTTACCAGCGCCTTCATCCCCACCCCCACCGCCTCCGCCTCCGCCTCCGCCTCCGCCTCCGCCTCCGCCTCCACCTCCGCCGCCGCTGCCGCCGTACAGGTGCCCAAACAGGCTCTCACAGGCGGCGGCATAGCTGCCGGCGAAGGCAAGGTGCGTGTGCCACATCAGCGCAATGTCGGCTGCGGGCACCAGCAGCGGCTGCTCGGGGTGGGCGGCGTGAAGGGCCAGGAAGCGAGCGTACCTGTGTTTGGGAATGTGGGAGTGTGGGAGTGTGGGAGTGTGGGAGTGTGGGAGTGTGGGAGTGTGGGTGGAGATGGGGATGGGGCGAAGCTGTTCATGATGGAGGGAACGGAGTGATGAAATCACAAGTATGAGGGGCCAGGGCGTGCATCTGGGAAGGGAACCATCGGTCCCGTTTCTTTAAGTTTGTGTGTGTCTGTGTGTGTTTGCGTTTGTTGGTGCCGTTCTATTTTTGCGTGTGTTTGTATGAGAGTCAACCTTGTGTACCGCACATGCGGGAGGTTGGGAATGCGCACGACACCACGGGGCTCCCGCCTACCGCTCCCCCTTCCCTCCCCCCCCAGCCCTCCCTTGGTTTCGCCCCACGTAACGCTTGATGTTCAACAAGATGATCTACCGTCTACCATTTTCTGAATCATGAATGCAGCCCCCCAGCCCTCCCTTGGTTTCCCTTTTACTCCCCTCCGCTCCCTCCCCTTCCGCCCCTGCCCTTTGGCTTGGGCTGGTATCTACACCCCTCCCCTCACCCCTCCCCGCTCCCCTCGCCACCTGACTCGTGCCCGCTGCAGGAAGGCCGGGTCCAGGTACTGCGGCCGCAGCCACGAGTGCAGCAGCCCCGCGTAGCGCTGCATGGACTCGGCCTGGAGCCAGGGGATGAGGATGGGGTGGGTGGGGTAAGGGGTTAACGTTGAACCAATCCCGTAAGGAAACAGTGGGGTAGGGGGCAACAGGGGTGAGGGGCAGGCGTGTTAATGAGTGGGCCCGGCCAGGCTTTTGGTGAGAAGGTTTGGGGGACCGGCGGGATGGAAGGTTAGAGTGGTTGGTGTTGGGGTTGTGGTGTGGTGGGCCGTGTGCGGTCGGGCAGTGGGGCTGACGAGGATGCCACATCCAAGCAGTGCCCCCGCACCCCCGACCCCTGCCCCCTGGCCCCTGCCCCCTGCCTCCCCGCCCTGCCTCTCACCAGCGTCACTGCAAAGGCGGGCGGCGCTGACGTCATGCGCTGTGTGAGGTCAAAGTCGCTGCCGGGCGGCGGCGGCGGCCACACCGGACCGCGGCCCACAGCCGCCCAGGCCGCCCACTCCTCCTGCCGGGAGGGGCCGAAGCCCAGCGCCTGTGCCGCAGGGCGTGCAGGTCGGGAGCCAGGCGGGCAGGTGGGTGGGTATGGGGGTAGGCGGGTGGAGAAGGAGGCGGAGGAATGGGCAGGTGGTGAGCAGTTGAACGGCGGCCGGAGGAATGCAAGGGCACTGTGGATGCCCATCTTGCCGATCTGCCGCCACCTTTCCCCTACCCGCCACGCCGCGCTGGCGTCCTACACTCAACCCGTGCCCCTGCACCTACCGGCCCTGCCAGTCCCCATCCACCCACCCCTCCCGCACCCTCCAACCCACACTCATCTCCCCAGCCCCTATGCTGCAGCTCCGCCACCCTCCTCCCCTCATCCCTCCCGCTGTGTCTTGTTTAACTTGGCATTGGAGTAAATTGCCTCCCCTCTTTTGCATTGGGTTCAATTTAGTTGGCCTGTTATCTACCACCCTGGCTCCCTCCCAACCTCTCTTTCTCCCCCTCTCCTTACCTGCACGCCGCTGAACCCAGTGGCCGCAGCCCGCCCGCACCCCGCCGCCGCCAGCCCACGTAGGTACATCGCCGGGTCCTGCCGGTGCACCCACCTGAGGGGGGTGTGCGTGGCGCGTGTGTGCGTGTTTTTGGAGGGCGGGGGAGGTGTGTGGCTTGTGTGATTGGATGACGGGGGACTGTTTCCACGAATCGCTGTAAAATCAAGCGCGCGCACACACATACACGTGTACAAATATGCACTTACACACATACACACACGCCGCCCTGCTCCGGGCTACCTACCACGCAAACGCCACGTCCATGGGGGGCAGCATGTCACGGGGCGGGACCGCACACGCCGGGCTGCCACCGCCGCCGCCGCCGCCGCCGCCACCGCCGCCGCCACCGCCACCGCCACCGCCCTGAAGCTGATGCAGAGCGTGGTGACGCGGCGAGGGGTCGGCCGCGGGCGGCGCGAGCGAGGGAGGCGCGCTCAGCACGGCAGTAGCATCCGCGGCGGCGGTGGCTGTAGCAGGCTCCGCCTGCAGCTGCAGCAGCTGGGCCCAGTGGTGCTCATAGCGCAGGGCTGCTTGCAGGGCGTAGTAGCCGCTGTAGACGCCGCCTGTGCGGAAGGATGTGTGGAGGGATGCGTGTGTCTTTGCTTCTGTGGCAGTAGAGCAAACGAGAAGAGTTTGGGTCCGCGTGTATGTGTGTGTGGGGGTGGGGGAGATGAAGGGGGGCGGGCAAGGGGGGGGAGCAAGGGACACACGCAAGTGGCAGGGAAGGGAAGGGGTGGCCAGGGGCGGTTGGCCTAGAAGGGCAGGCGCACCCCGCGGAGACTGTAACTCAGGCCAGACCACAAATGCAGCAATTGCTTCAGCGTTTCGTAGGCGTGGCCCGAAACTTGCGTGGATAATGTGCAAAAGCGGACGGCATTGTGGCGACGGTTATGTGCGGTTATGAGGGGCCCCTGGCCAGCTGCCGCTCGCAAGCACGCCATCGTCCCGGGGGCTAAGCGCATCGAGCTTGATGCAAGCGTATTGTTCACCGCCTTGTCGCAAACCCGTTGCAGCACTCACTCCCTCAGCAAACCTGCCCTGAGAGGTAGGAGGCCCATGCCTGGTATTACCATACCTCGCGGGAAGGTATCCACAGCAGATAACAACCTTACGAGTCGAGTTGTCTGAAGCGTAAGCTTTGCAGGCACCACATCGGCGGCGTGAGCGCTGTCCATGGACATGCCCAGCCGAGTGAAGTCTCAGACCACACACGTAAGACAGTGATATGCCACTTATATGGTCACTGCTACTAGCCACAGCCTGAGGCGGCTTTTCTGGCGCTCCGCGTGACTGTAAAAGTTATATGGACGATGCCTTTCAGCAGGCAGCGGTTCTAATGATAGTGAAGAAGTATATATAGTTATGGAAATTTTTAGCTTGTTGTAACGACGATTAAACGGTGTTGTGGACCGGCAGCAACTCAGGTTTTCGGGCTTTCAGGGCCGCAGCATCAATGATGTGGGACGTTGTGAGAGAAGCAACATGAGCAATAAATTTTGGCAATGGCACAAGCTCCAGCGTGCATATGCGCCGGAAGGTCTGGCCGAAATCTGCCTGATTCGGCGTCTCGGTTGCGGCGGTCCTGGTAGCCGCAGATATTAGAAGTGGACGGCCGTTAACGGGATGTACTGGGAGTATTACAATGGCTACAGGGCGGGGCCTTGCAGCTGGCCTACGTTGGGGCAGCCAGGGCAAGGCTGGGGGCCAGTGCACGGCCAGTGGGGGCTTTCGATACTTCGTGCGGCGTGCCCGTCAACTTACTGGCTTGCCTCAGTTGGCACAATCATTTATACTTGCTTCCTGCTGCTACATTCTCACCAGTACAGTATTACGAGCGGCGTAGTCCCTGCTGAAAACCTGCTGGACTGGCCCTTCGAAGCCGAACTCGAGAAATCCTGCACTTACCTCTTTTTCCTTCGCTACTTGCTATCGTATGCTATTCAAACTAATGAGTACATCTTAAACTGTATAAACGCCGCGCCACTGGCGACGGAGAGAAAATGAACAAACCTGCTCGCTTATCCGCTTTCGAAGCCAAAACATGAATGTTTCAAGCATAAATGCTGCAGATTTACATGCTTGCATAAGGCGAGGTCGGGGCTAGCGAGCCTCTGCGCCCCGCGAGGACGCGCCATGACACTTGAAAAGGGGAAACACTATGGGCAGGAGTCTTTGCAGCAGACCCTGCAGGATAAGGCGCGGACGCGGCTCAACAACCCGACGCCCCACCAGGTCCGCTTGCGCCAGGCGTGTCGCACTGTGCATTTGCTTCGCCTGCCTCCCGCGCCGGGCCACGCGCCATATCAGGATGCTTTACTAGAATGTACTGGTGGGGGCCGCTTCAACGGTCATCGGAACTGCGTTGCGCGGTACCGGAACCAGAGGACCACAGCGCCCGGCAAAGGGGCAGCCCCGCCCCCCCCCCCCGCTCCCCTTTGCACCAACCACCTGGCAACCGTCCGCACGCAGCGACGGGACTCCGCCGACCACACACCTGTTTGAAGGTGCACGCGTGCCGTCTTCTGCCCCTCGACCCAGCCGCCTGGGCCCCCATCCCAATGGTTTATTTGGGGCTTATATTGAACTAACCCCATCCCAACACCCACCCGATCAACCGCAGGCGCCGCAGCGCGAGCGCGTCAGTCGGGCACAGGTCCCGGGCCATCGCAGCTCGCCGTCGCGGCAGCGCCGCGGCAGCAGCAGCGCGCGTGGAGGCGGCGGCGCCGGCGGCGCCGCTGGCGCTGCGGGTGGCGATGGCGGCGGCGGGTCGGGCCGGTCTTGGAAGTCCCTCATCCGGCCTGATGTCAACATGGGCGTGCCTACCCTCATGATGATCCTGGAGCCCAATGTGGTTTGGGAGCACACGCAGGTGCGGGCGCGTGTGGCGGGTGTTTTGGGGTGGGGTTGGGGGTGAAGGTGGGGTTGGGGTTGGGGGTGGGGGTGGGAGTTGGGGTTCATGTGCCCGAGCCCTGCGATTCGTGGGGGTTGGGGTGGCGATGATTGGTGAGGGGGGAGCGCACGGCGGCGGCGGCATGTGTAGGTAGCCGTGGCAGCGGCAGTGGCAGAGGCCGCGGGAGCACGCAGTGGTGGCGGGGGAAGCAGTAGCAGCAGCAGCGGCGGGAGGAGGAGCAGGAACAGCAGCAAAAGCAGGAGGAGAGGAGGAGCAGGCGCAGGAGCAGAGCAAAAAGAATGAGGGAGGAGCGGAGCAAAGGGCCAGGCAGGGAGCTGCCCCGCGGGGCGCTGGACATGCGGCAGCTGCGGCAGCTGCGGCATGGGGTCGGGTGTACTGCGTTACAGGGACCGGTGCGGCTGCATTAGTTACTAGCAGCTCGTGGTATGGCTTCTGTCAGCGCCCGGGGCTGCGCGGCACGCGTGACGGCCCTGAGGGGGTGCCTGGGCGCCCTACGCCCCCACACGCACGTGTGCACGTTGACACGCGTGCCCCCTCATTCGGTGGACAGCGGTGGTCTCGCGAGCTGCATCTCCACGGGGGGCTCGGGTCTTACACACATACACGCCTACACAACACACACACACACACACACACACACACACACACACACACACACACACACACACACACACACACACACACACACACACACACACACTCATTGGCGTTATCCTGCCAGCACCCACACACCCGCTCCCTTGCGCTATCCCTCCACACTCCCTCTCAGCACCCTGCACCCTCTGCTCCCTGCGCCCTCTGCTCCCTCCACCTACTCCCACACACTCCCACACACACCCACACACTCCCCCTGCCGCGCCAGGCCTTCGTGTCCGCTGTGGGCCGCGAGGTGGAGGCCAGCGTGACGCCCGGCGAGTTCTTCCAGGGCTGGCACCGCGGGGGCCGGCGCGCACACGGCTGCTACGAGGGCAGCTACTGGGAGCTGATGGGAGACTGCGACGAGCTGGCGGACATGCTGAAGAAGCTGGCCAAGGTGGGGGGGGGGGAGAAGGGGGGAGGGGAGGGGGGCGTGTGTGTTTTGGCGTGGCGTGGCGTGGCGTGGCTGACTGCGATGAGCTGGCGGACATGCTGAAGAAGCTGGCCAAGGTGGGGGGAGGGAGAAGAACGGGGGAGAGGGGGGGGGGCGTGTGTGTTTTGCGGGGCGCGTGGCGGGGCGGGGCGGGGCCGACTGCGATGAGCTGGCAGACATGCTGAAGAAGCTGGCCAAGGGGCGAGGGGGCGGGGGGGCGGGGGTGGGCACGCCCCGCAAGCTGGCCAAGGCATGGGGAGGAGAGGGAAGGGCGGCGGA
>NC_057008.1:1490569-1491998 GCF_000002595.2 Chlamydomonas reinhardtii | reverse complement strand
GGAAGACTGAGCATTTCGCGGCAATCACCACCACCACCACCACCACCACCACCACCACCACCACCACCACCACCACCACCACCAATCCCAACGCCCTGCTTGCGCCACCACCGCCACCCGCCAGGCTCCAGCGCTGCTCGAGGAGCCGCCGCTGGAGCTGCCGCCGCCTCCTGAGCTGCCGGCCTGGGAGGACTTCAAGCCGGCGCTGCACGTGGTCCCCGCCGCGCCCAGCCTGCCGCCGCTCAAGCTGCCGCCCTTTCGGCCGCCGCTGCTGGAGGCCGACGTGCCCTTCCTGGAGCCCGAGTATGTGCCGCTGCCCACAGTGCCCTCGCAGCCCAAGGTGCGGACTGGGGTGGCGCGGTTTCGGTGGGGGGAAGGGCACTGGGGGAGAGGAGAGGGGTATTTCGGGGGGAGCGGGGTGAAGAAAGGGGCGGGAAAGGGGTTTGGGCGGGGGAGGGGCCGGGTTGGGTTGTAGGTTTCTGGCTGTGGGACGTGCTTTTGTGCGGCGGCGACAGCGGCAGCGGCAACAGCTTGCATCCTGCCAACGCGTGCGCGACCGCCCCTCACACACGTGAATGCACCCCGCCCGCCGTACACCACACACACACACATACACATGCCCTCGTGTTTACTAACACACACACACACACACACACACGTATGCACTGCCCGGCTGCACAGGAGGAGCCCACGCCACGCTTCCTGGCGCCCGAGCTCCTAGAGCTGGAGCCGCTGCAGGTGGGGGCGTGGGGCTGGGGGCTGGGGGCTGGGGGGGGGGGGGGGTAGCCATCCATGGGATGGTGTGTATCAAATATGAAGTGGGGGGGGGGCTGGGAAGAGGGGGGCGGGGGATTGCAAGGATTGGCACAGAGAAGTGTAGCGAACTAGACAGCAGGTGTGGTGTTGCGCGTACCGGGGGTGGTTTGCTGGGGAGGCGTAGGGGGGAGAGGGAGGGGGCCGGGGCTTCAAGGCTGGTTTCAAGGACGGGTGTAGGCACGGCAACACCACTAATTGCCGCTACTAACCAATTCTCCCGCCACTCCAATGTAAACCACCTCGTGTGTGCGAGCCCCGGCCCCCTGGTGCATCCTGTACCGCTTTTCCAGACATCCTTGCAGCCCCCAAGGCTGAAGGTTTTTCCCCTTGCACTGCATTTCTGCGACGGGCGACGATTCCTTGGCTATTCATTGGGCTCGGGCACACAAACCCTCCGCCCCAACCTCCCCTCCCCCCCCCCCCAGGAGCCGGGCTACATGGAACCGGCGCCGCCCGTGCTGCCGGAGCCGCCGCGTGCGCCCGCCTTTGGCGCGCCCAAGCACGGCCACGACTGGACCGGCACCCGCCCCTTCCAGGTGCGTGTGTGTGTGTGTGTGTGTGTGTGTGTGTGTGTGTGTGTGTGTGTGTGTGTGTGTGTGTGTGTGTGTGAGCA
>NC_057008.1:1481183-1489448 GCF_000002595.2 Chlamydomonas reinhardtii | reverse complement strand
CTCCGGCACGGTGCCGCCGGCGCTTGCCGGTGGTGTCAGCGACCGCACCACCCTCCCGCTACGAGCAGCGGCGGCGGCGGCGGCGGCGGCGGCGACTGAGGAGTCGGCGGCGTGGGAGGAGGCGAGGAGTGTGGCCAGCGAGGCGAGCGGCACGCCCCGGGCCTGGCTGAACTTCCAGACGCCGTTTGCGGACCTGCCGCCGCTCATGCTGCCGCCGCGCCCGGAACCGGTGAGTGCGTGTTTTGGAGGGAAGGCGCGCAGAAGGGCGGAAGAAGGCGGAGTGCGGCGATGCTTGTGTGAAGCGTCCGAGGGCACGCCGCATGCGGTGTTTTTTAGTGCCTCACCGCCCCCATGCATGCCGTAGTAGGCATGTTGGTGTGGGATTGCAGTGCGACCGATTGTGCCCGCTTGTCCCGGCCCCGCCCACCCACCCCCTTACCTTGCAACTCTCAACCCCCCACCCCACTTCGGGACGGCGCCTTCACTACCGGACGGAACCTTCACTTTGTGATTTACACGATTGTAACCCCGTCCCACCCCCCGCCCCGTCCTGTCCTACCCCGCTGTAACCCCGTCCCCGCCCCGCCCCTCTGCCCCTTCATTTTCCAGGGTGCGGAGCCGCTGCCCGCGGACTTCCCGCATGAGGAGCTAGAGGAGCTGCCCGCCTTCACGCCGCCCCTGCAGGAGCCGGTGAGGGCGCCGGGCAGTTGGGGGGGGGGGGGGGCAGGAGGGGGGGGGTAGCCATCCATGGGATGGTGTGTATCAAATATGAAGTGAAGTGGGGGGCGGCAGAGGGCACGGGGGCAGCACAAGGACTAGACACTTGTGAGACTTGTTCCTGAGCTTCTGGCACAAACCCTGTGACCCCCGCCCACAACACACCCATTTGCTCTTCCCAACACTCCCTTCCCCCTCCTGCGTGCCCCCCTCCTGTGTGCCCCTCCCCGTGTTCCATCCTGTGTCCACTGTTTTAAACCTTGCAACCCCCTAGTTTCGGTTTAATTTGGGCTGGTATTTACAACCCCCCACCCTTATGCGTGCGCCCCTCATGCGTGCCCCCCTCCTGCATGCCCCCCCCACCACCACCACCACCACCAGCTGCCCGAGTATGCGGCCCCGGCGCTGTCGCTGCCGTCCTGGTCGGCACCTCGCGAGCCCGGCCCCGTGGGGTTCCTGCGCGGCACCAGCCCCGTGATCATCTGCGACGTGTCCGGCACCATGCACCCGCGGCAACAGGGACAGTTCCGGCAGATGAAGAAGTGCGCCATGGAGCTGCTGGACCCGGAGGGTGAGGGGGGAAGGGAGGGAGAGGGGTGGGAAGGGGGCGTGGCGTGTGTGTTTCGGCAGCAGGGCCAGTTCTGGAGAAGTGCGCCATGGAGCTGCTGGACCCGGAGGGTGAGGCGGGGGGAGGGGAGGAGGGGGGATTGGGGGGAGGGGAAGGGGTATGTTCCCGAGCGAAATAGGCGCGCATGTATGTTTGTACGGTAGCAGCTGCGGGCTACAGGCTGGCACCCACGACAGACCTTCAACCCCCTTCACCCCCCTGCAACCCGTCCACTCCTGTCCATGAATGGCTACCCCGACCGCCATCCCGCCCCAACCCCCTGCGCGGTGGTAACGAGCCACGTCGGCTATCCCCCAAACGACTGCCTACCATCTGCCACATCTTTTCTACACACCGTTCACACCATACTTGTAGCCCTACCCCCTCCTCCCACCCCCCTGGTTTCACCCGCTGCAGGCGAGATCGCCACCGCCGCCTTCGGCTTCGACGTGGTCACCTTCTGCTCCTCCGCCTGGTCGTGGGCGGCAGGGTATGGCGAGCGCATGGGGCTACTGCAGAGCAGCCAGGTGAGCCCGACAGAAGAGATGAGAGGGGCAGGAGGCGGGGAGGAGGAGGGGGAAGGGGGGCGGGAGGAAGGGGGGCGGGAGGAGGGGGGAAGTGGGGGTAGGCGGGAGGTAGGAGGGGCGGGAGGAGGGGCGCGAGGGTAAGGCAGTAATAGGAGCATGTGGGGGGGGGGACGCTTTATTGCAGCCCCAAGTAACCGGGGTGGGCATGGGGGCAAGGCGCGCATTGGGCTGGGTTGTTTTGCCATTCCCAATCGAAACTAATATGTTGGTGGGAAGGTATGGCAGGGCCAAGGCCACACTCCCCTCACATGCCCCTGCCCCTTACACGCGCCTTCCCGCTCGTCTTGCCAACCATTCCCCTTTCCCTCCTCCTGCTCATCCACCTCCGTCACCTCAAACTTCTCCAACTCCTTCACCACCTCCACCTCCTCCTGCTCCTCCACCTCCACCTCTTCACGCTTCCCCCGCTCCTCCTCCTACTGCTCCCCAGGTCCTGTACAGCGGGCGACAGGTGGGCGGCAAGTTCAGCGGCCGCGTCAGCAACCGCGACCCCAGCCCCTTCCGCAACCTCGACCGCGGCAGCACCGGCGGCACCGGCTCCCCACGCGCCGGCTCCCCCGCCCGCACCGGCGGCGGCGCCCGCTCCCGGCCCGAATCGCCGGAGCGCGGCAGCGGCTCGCCTAGCCGCCTGGTTGACGGCTCGGGCGGCAGCCTCACCACACAAGGAGGGGGCGCAGGAGGGGGAGGGGGAGGAGGGGGCGGGGGCGGGGGCGTGGCACGCAGCAGTCTGCGGCCGGCGCAGCCCGAGCTGCTGTCAGACGCGCAGCGGTGGGTGGCCAACTGGCCTGACGCTGTGGGGCAGACGCGGCTGATGACGGGCTTCAGCCTGGCAGACAGCCACGTGGTGAGTTGGGGGTGGGGGTGAGGGGGGGGGGGCGTGTGTGTGTGTGTGTGTGTGTGTGTGTGTGCGTGTGCGTGTGCGTGTGTGTCTGTTTTGGGGCCGGGGGAGGGGGCGTCTGTTGGGGGGGAGGGCGTGTGTGTGGGGCGTGTGTGGGGGGTGATGTAGGTGGGGAGAAGGGATTTGAGGGAAAGGGGAGTTTGCAGCACTCCCAGTAGGGAATACGAGACATCAAGGTGGTGGGCGAGCCGAGTGTAACAGCGGGAGGACTCACCGTTCCCATGGGGTGGGGTGGGGGCGGGATGCGGGTCACGAGAACAAATCCCGAAGCGCGCTGGCCTAGGCGAGAGCTGCCCTTCTCCACCGTTGCGCCTCCCCCGCTCCCCTGCTCCCCCGCTCCCCTGCTCCCCCTCTCCCCCCTCCCCTTCCCCTCAACGCCTGATGTTTTACTCGCTGTCCTCTGATTCCCCTGCTTGTATCCTGTTTCCAATGTGTTAACCTTGCAAAGCCCCTCCCCCCCACCCACCCACCCCCTTAACTAACCATGAATGTAACCCCCCACCCCCTTTGTGCTCAGGGCGCGGACTGCTGGTACGTGCTGTCGGACGGGCTGGCTCACGACCAACAGGCCTGTGTGGAGTTTCTGATGCGCAAGGCGGCGGAGGGGCAGCCGCTGCCCGTCATACACGCAGTCGGTGGGTGGCGGGGGGTGGCGGGACGTGGCTTGTGGGTGGGTGGGTGGGTGGGTGGGTGGGGGTTGTAAATACCAGCCCAAACTAAACCAAACCAACGAAAACGAGCGGGGGCGGGGTTGGGGGGCGTGATGCGCGTTTCACTACTTCTCTTGTTGGTGGTGGTCGGGCCGTGTGTGTTGCACACAAGGGAGCCGCAAGGAGAATGCGATGCTGGGCAAGGTCCGTCCGCTTGAAGATCCCCGGCACCCAACATGAATCCAGCATAAAGGCGCCACAAACCCAACATATCTCCAACATGAACCCAACATGAACCCAACATCAACCCAACATCTCCTCTCCGCCCCATGTTGGTCGGGCTTGGGCTTTGGGCATGCCATCCCTCTCCTCTTCCCCTGCCCCACTTCTCTGTACCCATCTTTGCAACCGCCCCTTTCGGTTTTGTTTGGGCTGGTACCTACACCTCTCCCCCCCCTTCAGTGCATCCTGTACCGCTTTTCCAAACATCCTTGCAACCCCCCTTCCCCCGCCCCCCCTCAACCCCGCCCAACCTCACCCCCAGGCTTCCTCCCCGCCGACGCGGCCGCGGACTGCGCCGGCGAGCGCTTCCTCCGCGGCCTGGCGGACATGACGGGAGGCAGCTACCAGCGATACACGCCCGAGGTCACCAAGGGTGAGGCAGAGGGGGGTGGCGGGTCAGAGAGGGGTGGTTGTTGTAAATACCAGCCCAAACATAACGACCCTCTCTCACTGTCCTAACCGCTTGCTCCCGCTGCCTTGAACTCGCCACACCCTCCCTCCCCGTTCCCCCATCTATCTCCCCGCAGTGTGGCAGCCCAGCAAGGGCTTTGTGGTTCTGGACACGCGGCGTGAGGGCGTGGAGGCGCGCGGGGAGCGGCACTGGGCGGAGCAGCAACTGCGGGCTGAGCGGCGGAAGAACCTGAGGCTGGGCATTGTGGAGCCAATCGAGGTGGGGAAGGGGAGGGGTTGTAGATACCAGCCCAAACTGAACCAAACCAAGACCAAGTTAAACTAGCGGAGCAGAGGCAGAGGCGTTAGTTGCAACCGATAGTACTTATGGGAGGGGGCCGAGGCGTCGTGGAGCCGACTAGAGGGGGGGCGCCAGAGGGGGAGCACCAGAGGGGGGGGGCGCCAGAGGGGGAGCAGGAAGTAGCTGTTCATGGAGAGCGGAGTGGTCAAAGGACACGTATGAGGTGCCGTGACGGTCCAGTAGGAGCCGCACGGGAGAGTAGCGGGAGGCGCGGGTGTGGGTGTTTGTGACAAAGCCTTTCGAAACGCCTGCATGCATGGGCGTGCACGCGTGTGTGCACACCAACTGCGCGTATACCACTTAACCAACCCACTAGCAAACTTCACCCACTGCTGCAACAACCACCTACCACTTCCTCAACCAATCATGACTGTGAACCCCCGCCCCAACACACCCAACACACGACACGCACAGGCCACCATGGAGCGGGTGGCCGCACTGCACCACGCCATGCGTGTGCAACCCGCCCAGAGGGCCCACGAGGTCGCGGAGGCGGAGGCGCGCCGCCGCCACCTCGCCGCATGCGAGGCCCGTGGCCGCCGCCAACGCGGCGGCGGCGGCGGAGGCGGAGGCGGCGCACGAGGCGGCGGTGGCGGCGGCGCGCAGCCGCAACCAGGCGCGGGTGGACTGGGCGCGGCAGCTGTTCCTGGAAGCGCATGCAGACTGGGAGCGGACGTACCTGGACCGGCTGCAGGTGGGGCAAGGGCGGAGGGGGTTGCATTCATGATTAATTAAGAAGTGAAGGCGTAGGCAGGTACAGTAGCATAGAGGGGTGGGTGTGGGGTTGCAAAGATGGTTGGAGAAGCGGTACAGGATGCATCAAAGTCTGCAGGCGGGGAGGTTGGAGCACTGAAGACTGGATGACAAAGTCTGCAGGCGGGGTGACGGGGTGGGGGGTGGGGGGTGGGAGGGCCAGGCGAAGCGTCAAGGAAGAGGGGGCGTGGGTGGGGTCATGGGTCCGGTAGCGCGAGGTGCCTTTCCACACGCGGGTTTCAGCGTCCTGGGGGTTGGTGCAGTCACGGAGGCCTTATTGGATGGGTGCTGCTGAGCCAAGTGACCCACAACCAACCCCACTAACCCGGCCAACTGCCAAACCAACCGACCAATCAACCCAACCGACCAACCGACCAACCAACCCCCAGGAGTGGGAGGACGGCAAGGTGGTGCTGGAGCAGCAGCGGGAGGAGCAGCTGGCGGCAGCCCGCGCCGCCGCCGGCCCCGGCGCCGCCATCAGCTACGGCCTAGGCGGCGGAACCACCCTCGCCACCTACACCTCCTCCTCCGGAGCAGGGGCGTACGGCGGCGGCGGCGCCGCCGCCGCCGCCGGATCGCGGCCCACAAGCGCGACGGCGTTCGGCGCCAACTCGCGCCCTCGCTCGGCGGCGGCTCAGGCGCACCTGTCGCCGCGGCTGGCACCCAGTGAGGCGCGGGCGGCGGCGGCGGCGCTGGAGTATGACCTGACCATGGGGCTGGACCGGTGAGCGGGGCCCGGAAGAGGGGGGAGCGGGGGAGCGGGGGCGCGGTGAGGAGGTACAGGCTGAATGCTTACCGTCTGCTATGCCTGGCGTCTCAGCTATCCTGCAACCCATGCTTACACACCCAGCCCTACTGCCTCACCCACACGCGATATCGCACACGGTACACAGGCACGCGGAGAAGCTGTCGCCCGCACCCACACCGCCCGGCTCGCGCCCCGGCTCAGCCGCAGTGGGGGCAGGAGCAGCGGGAGGAGGGGGCAGCGCCGGCACGTCGCCCATTCGCGGCAGCACGGGGCCGGGGCCGGGGGCGGCGGCGGGCGGGCGGCCTCGCAGCGCCAAGCCACCCACTGCGTCGGGCGGCGCGGGGGCGGATGAGTACCTGGAGAGCATTGCGGAGGACCTGGCGGAGGTGAGAGAAGGGGGGAGGGGCAGGTGTGTGGGGGGGGGGTTGTTAATACCAGCCCAAAACCAACGAAAACGGGAGTGCAGGCAGAGGCGGTAGTTGCGAGCGATAAGGGGGGAGGGGGGGTTCTGCATAGTGATGCTGATGTGTGTTCTCAACAGCACATGTTCTTGTGTTTGTTTGGCCGTGTTTAGCTGATGCCATGCGGCTCTGATGCGGCATGCCTCAAACCGCCCATCCTCCCCCATGCTCTTCCAAACAAACCTCTCCCCCTACCAACGACTTTCTAGCAATTTATAAGTGTAACCCTCCTCCTCCTCCTCTTCCTCACCCCCCCCCAGGCCTCCGGCCCCCTCGACGCCCTGTTCTCTGGCCTCACCCCCCGCGGCGCCCAGTCCACCTCACGACTGGCCATCGCCTCGGGCGTCGCCGCCTCCGCCGCCCCCCGCTCCGCCCAGCAGCCCTATCCCGGCCCCGACAATCATACCCATAACCATGACAATGACGATGCCGATACAGACACCATTGATGATGACGGCGGTCCGGATGTGCGGCCCGCCTCCGGCTCCGGCCGCGGCGGCGGCGCCGCCGGCAGCCGCGGCGGCAGCGGCGGCCGTGGCGGCCGCGACCAAGACCAGGACCGACACCGGCCGTCGCCGTCGCAGCAGCGGCCGCTGAGCGGGCGCGCCAGCGGCGGGATCGGCGCGGAGCGCCCTCCTAGCGGCCGCACGAGCGGAGGTGGTGGAGGCGGTGGTGGAGGCGGTGGTGGGGATAGGCCCGTGAGTGGGCACCGGTCGTCCTCTGGGGCGCTGGGCGGTTTCGGCGGCAGCGGCGGCGGCGGCGGCGGTTTCGGCGGCGGCGGCGGCAGCATGCGGCCGACGTCGGCGGCTCGGCTGGCGGCGCTGCTGCCGGAGGGGAGTGTGCTGCCGCCGCCGCTGCCGGAGCCGTCGGCGCCGCTGGGCCCCTTGCCGCACGAGGGCAGCGACGAGTTCAAGGTGGGCGTGTGTCGTTGTGTGTGTGTGTGTGTGTGTGTGTGTGTGTGTGTGTGTGTGTGTGTGTGTGTGTGTGTGTGTGTGTGTGTGTGTGTGTGTGTGTGTGTGTGTGTGTGTATATATATGTGTGTGTGTGTGTGTGTGTGTGTGTGTGTGTGTGTGTGTGTGTGTGAGTGTGTGTGTGTGTGTGTGTGTGTGTGTGTGTTAAAAAACGAAACGAAAGCCCGCCCAGACGACGCCGGAGTTACTTACGGATACCTACCAATTTACCGAGCGTCGCGTGGTTGCCGTCACCCAGGTAGTCATACTTACCCGCGATAAGCCTGTAACCCCACGGGCGACCATTCGGCCTGACCCCGCGATGCACCTGTATGCGTCCATGCTCCGCACCCTGGGCGCGCTAAACAACGTTTACCCAGCACGCCTAATTCCCGTATTCCCGCCCGCTGGTCGTAGTCGAGCTCACCTATAAGCATGGGAATGTGTGTGTGTGTGTGTGTGTGTGTGTGTGTGTGTGTGTGTGTGTGTGTGTGTGTGTGTGTGTGTGTGTGTGTGTGTGTGTGTGTGTGTGTGTGTGTGTGTGTGTGTGTGTGTGTGTGTGTGTGTGTGTGTGTGTGTGTGTGTGTGTGTGTGACTGTGTGTGTGACTGTGTGTGTGTATGTACGGCGATCGATATGATGTTATGAAGATGTTATGCTCACAGGATGATTGTCGCGTGTTGTGTTGTGCGTGGCGTGCATGGGCTCACCCCCAGTCCCCACCCCTCCCTTGCTGCACCCGCGCGCCATGCGTCTTACCGACAAAATGAGACTCACCATCCCCTTCCTTCCTTTGCTCTCCCCCCACCTGCTGTCTACTTCGCTACACTTCTGTGTACCAATCCTTGCTCTCCCCCTTGCA
>NC_057008.1:1479531-1480132 GCF_000002595.2 Chlamydomonas reinhardtii | reverse complement strand
CGGGGGGATTGCATTCATGCCTAATACAGATGAAGCGCGTTTGTAGCCGGAGGGCGAAGGGGGGCGAGGGGGAGTGAGGGGGAGTGAGGGGGGTGCCGGGAGGGGGGTGGGTGTAAGTACCAGCCCAAACTAAACGAAACTAAAACGAGCGCAGCACAGGCAGAGGCGTTAGCTGCAAGTGATAATACTTATGGGATGGGGACAGAGGCGGGTGTTTGGGGGGGGTTGTTGTGAGTACCAGTCCGAACCCAACGCAAAGAGCGAGGAGGAGCGCGTGTGCTGTGCTTTGACAACCTTGATACAATCATATGGTATGGAGTGTGTTCCCGTGTACCTCTGAACATCGGCAATTCCACCCTTCTCCACATGGACGGCTACCCCCTCACCCCCAATCCTCAGGCCGGCGCCGAGGGTCGCTACCAGGCGGAGCTGGCGCGTGTGTTGGCGGAGAACGAGCGACTGAGGGCGGCACACACAGCAGAGGTGGAGGAGCGCAGGGGCAAGGAGGCGGCGCACGAGCAGGTGGGCGGGGGGGGGGGCAGGGAGGGAGGGGAGGGCGGTGTGGTGGGAAGGGGGTCGCACAAAAGAGAAAGGGGTGTGC
>NC_057008.1:1465071-1479431 GCF_000002595.2 Chlamydomonas reinhardtii | reverse complement strand
GGGAAGGACTTTGGGGTGAATGGAAAAGGGACAGAGACCCTGCGCGCGTTGACACGCACAGAGGGAGGGGTAGACACGGTGCAGGCGAATGCGCAAGCACAGTGCGTATGTGTGCATGTGTGTAGGAGGGGTAGGGAGAGGGGTCGCTTGGGGTCGGCGATTGTCAATCTCCTAAGGATGGGCGTGGGGATTGGAGTTGGTTCCACCATTGCCAGTAAGGAACCAAATTGGGCGGGCGCACTGTTTCCCCACTCCTTCTCCACCCACGCCTCCTCCGGCCCCTCCGCCCCCCCGCCCCCCCCCTCCCTTCCTTACCTAATCATTCCTTAACTAATCATGAATGTAACCCCCCCCCTGCCTGCAATCCCCTCGTTTTCGTTGGTTTTGGTTTAGTTTGGGCTGGTATTGACAACCCCCGCCCCCCCCCCCCGCAGGCGCTGTGTGTGCGGCTGGGTGAGGAGTATGAGGAGGCGCGCGCGGCGGCGGAGGCTGACCACACCGAGCTGTGCGCCTTCCTGCGCGCCGCCAACGAGCAGCTCACGGAGGAGGCGAGGCGGAGGTACACGCAGGCCATCACCGACGTGCAGGTGCAGGGGGCATAAGGGCGTGTGTGCGAGATGTGTTTGAAACACGAGAAAGGGTCTGTGTGCATGTGTCTGTGTCCGTGTGTTTGTGAATGTGTGTGTGTTTGCATGATTGAGTGGATGGTGGGTGTGCGCTGCCTGCTGTCGCGCCCTCACGCCCACGCCCACGCTCGCTTTCCCCGCTTCACTACACTTCTCTGTGCCAATCTATGCACCTGCTCCCCCCCCGGCCCACATCCCATAAGTATTATCGCTCGCAACTAACGCCTCTGCCTGCACTCCCGTTTTCGTTGGTTTTGGTTTAGTTTGGGCTGGTATTTACAACCCCCCCCGACTGTTTCCTTACGGGATTGGTTCAACGTTATACCCCCCCCCCGTCCGCCTGCGCCCCTCCGCCCCCCCCCCCAGGCGGCCCACGAGGAGGAGTGCGCCTGCCTGCGTGAGCAGCACGCGCGCGACCTGGAGCGCGTGTCCAAGTACAACGCCGACATCTGGCCGCGGGTGCACGTGGCACGACTGGCGCTGGTGTGTGTGTGGCGGGGGGGAGCAGAGGGAGGGAGGGAGGGAGGGAGGGATTGCGTCGTCTACGTGTCGCCATGGGTATGGTCACATGATGGTAACGGCTCGCCGCTAACCGATTGCCTCAACTCGCGACCCCTCCTCGCTACCCCTCCTCGCTATCCAGACCCGCTACCCAGACCCGCTGCCCAGACCCGTTGTTCATGGCCCACGTCTCTTCCTGAACTATGCCCCGTTGTGTCACCCGCTACCCCCAAACCCCTCAGGCCGAGCTGGGCCGAGTGCAGGCGTTTGCCGAGCACATCAAGTTCTGCGCCAACAAGTTTGAGATGGGCATCAACCTAATGCCCAACACACCCAACTGGGACCGAGTGGTGGAGATGCAGGTGGGGGCGGGCTTGTGGGAGGGGGGAAAGCGGGCGTGTGGGAGCGTGTGTGTGAGCGGGCGTGTGGGGGCTTGGGTGTTTGTGAGAACATCAATGAGGTTGCGCCCGCGCCTCCATTGAGCAGCCTCGTGGCTTGGTGCGCTTTGCGCGGATGATGGGACTTAGTCGTTGGGTTCGGGCATATGTTCCCACCCCCGCTTCTCCCTGCTTCCCACCTCTATACACACACCCACACACGCACACAACCACGTGCTGCCTTGCCTGTCATTCCCTGTTCCCGATGCTCTTGCCCTGCTTCCATGGCTTACCCTGCTCCCATAGCCTTTACTTTGCGAGCCCCCAGCTCTGTGGGCTGATGCTGGGTCTTAGTTTCTTTGGGATTGGATTAACTTACGCCCCATGCACCCTTCCTCATCGCAGGCTCTGACCGAGGCTCTTGACCGAGCCTTCCCCGACCTCCCTCGCGATCAGCTGCCATGGCCCGAGCACGAGCAGCGCCTGACGCCCGGCACCGGCTGGGTGGCGCCGCCGGCGCCGCGTCCGCTCACCTACCGCGACCCTGCGGAGCTCATTGCCAAGATCGCGGCGGTGAGGGGCTGGGGGGAGGGGTTGAGGAGGAGGGGTTGTACGCCGAAGGGAGGGGGAGAGGGTTCAGGGGTTGAGGGGAGTGGTTGATGGCGGGGAGAGGGTGGTCGTGGATGGAGGGTTGGTGCGGGGAGTGGGTGAGGGCTGGGGCGAGAGGAGACGCGTTAAGACAAGAGGGGACCGTGGTGAATGAGGAGGGCGTGGAAGAGCGGCAGGGGGTGGGGGGGGTGGGGGGTGTAAATACCAGCCCAAACTAAACCAAAACCAACGAAAACAAGCGGGGGGGGAGAGCTGGTGTTGCGTGGGTGGTGCGGGACGAGGTGCGCGTGCTCACTAGGTACGGCAGCCCAATCCCAACAGCCACCATGCATGTGTCTAGGACGACTGCCTGCCCCCCCCCCCCGCCTGATCTTCCACCCACTCAAAACCTCTACACGTGCAGGGCAAGGCCACGCCGGGCGGCTCAGCCGTCCCCTCCCCCCGCACCACCTCCCCCCGCGCCGCCGCCGCCGCCGCTGGCAGCCGCGGCTCCCCCGCCGCCGCCGGTGCCGCAGGCGACGCCGCTGGCGCCTCCATGGCGGCCTTCGCCGCTGCTGACGAGCAGCTGGCTTTCCTGCAGCAAACCTACGGCGGCCCCCGCACCCTCACTCGGCCCCTGTCCGCCGGCCGAGGCCGCTTCGCCGGCGTTCTGGCGGCTTCTGTGGATACAGGCGCCTTCACAGGGGCAGGGGGAGCAGCAGGCGGCGGCTCGCAGCGGCCCTTCTCGGCGCTGCCGGGCGGCGGCATGGCGGGCGGCAGGATGGTGGCGGAGGCATGGGGCGGCGCCTCGCCTTCCGCCATCTCCTCCCCCGGGAGGCCGCTGTCAGCCACGCCCGGCGGCGGCGCGGGAGGCGGCGCGGGAGGAGCGGCGGCGGGAGGCGGCGGCGGCAGCGGCGGCGCGGGGGCGGGCGGGTACCAGAACCCCTCCGCCTGGCGGCGGAGCAACACCACCGCAGGGATCCTCAACTCCCCGCGCGCGCCCGTTGGCTCCGCCGCGGCGGCGGCGGCGGCGCTGGCGGCGGCGGCAGCCGCCACCGCGGCCGGCGGCGGCGGCGGCGGACGCATGCGCCCGTCCACCGCGCGCCCCTACTCCCCCTACCAGTCCGGCTCCCCCACCTTCCGCGCCTCGCAGCAGCAGCAGCAGGACGGCAGCCCTGGCGGCGGCGGTGGCGGCGGCGGCGGGCTGGCGGCGTCGCGGCCGCGCAGCGCGGGTCCTCAGCCGCGGCCGGCACGTGTGGCGGTGGATGTGGGGCCGCTGGCGGCTAGCGTGGCGAGGTCCCGGGCGCAGGCGGGGGTGCACACTGCGCCGGGGCCGGGCACGGCGCTGGCGGGTTTTGCACGGGACGTGCCAAAGCTGCGGTACCCGGAGGTGGACGTGCAGCAGCCCCTGAGCGTGGCGCGGTAGATGGCTCGGGCTGGTGTGAGGAATTGTGGGGATGGGAACAGGGGTGGAGGTGGTTGTGTACTGTGGCTGTGCCAGCATGGTTTGTGTGGCTGTGAGTGTGGCGGGGTGCGTTGTGGAATGTGCGTGTGGCATTTCGTGCACAGGCCGCGACAAGGTGGGGATCTGAGACCGACCTGAATGGCGTGCGTTTTTATGCGATGCAGTGTTTAGCTCGGAAGGTTTTGACATGCGCTACTCACATGCGGCGGGCGCAGTTGAATGCATGTGTGCATGCCAGGACAGCTACATGGTATGGAGTCGCAGACGGGAGGCACTGTACATGCAAATAGGCAGATGCGGCAAATCGCAACTGACCGGTGTGGCATGTTGACGCCGCCCGCCCGCCGCAGCTCGGCCCGGTGCAGGAAGCCGATGTCCAACAGGTTGTCCACCGCGGCCTGGGGGCGGAGCAGACTGTAGATTCATACAATGCACCCCCTGCGGACCTACCGTATCAGCATCCAGTGTGGTGCGTGGAAAGGGCCTGTGGCGGAGCCGGCGGGAGTCACGTGCCCTTACGCTCGTGCGCTGGACAAGTGAGCACCTTGGTCCCAGCTCTGCTGCTCTGCCCCTGTGGCGTGCAGCACAGCTGTAGATGCGACAGTCACGCACATAGCCGTGCACTGAGCAGGAACGTGAAATCCGCGAATGGCAGCATGTGTGTACGCTGGCGCGTGTCGGTCTGGCCGGCTCATAGGGCTGTCCTCTGCAGAGGCACAGGCTAGCCACGTGCCAAGGAGGTTAGAAGGCTGCGGCGCGCCTCACAGGTTCACGGCTGTAGGCCCAGAAGCGGCCCTGCATCGCGCACAGGCACTCTCATGCCGCCTGCAAGCCCACACCGCCTTCCGCTCTGGTCTACGTACGCATTAGTTCCGCAACGCACGTCGATAACAGGCACATTACTAACGGCTAGAGAGGGGGGCGACTCTTGCCCGGTCACCCGCCCCTCACGCCCGCGCCTCCCATCTACGCCCCCTTAGGACCCCCTTCGCCTATAATACACACAACCGAAGCACGTCATAACCCGGGGGTGCGCAGCAGAAGCTGCTGCACCCCCCAACCGTGGGCTGTGGCCAGCGACTCCCCAGAGAGAGGTCGCGCGTGCTAGGCTGAAACCTCTGGCCGAGGACCGCTCGCGAAGGCCCCACCAACTTGGCGTGCCGCCTTTGCTTCCCGTCGGTAGTATTTGCTTGCCTTAATGCTTTCTGACTTGCCGATCGCTGAATTGCCCACAAAATTGGCCAGCCCATGTACGGGCCCATCTGTGCCAAGGTCAGCACCAAACGAAACCTTCACTCCATCTCTCATTATTCTCCAAAACCACCACTCGATATCATGGCGTCTATTACCTGCAGCTCTGGCAAGGCCGCCGTGGTCTCGCGCGCGAAGTGAGTAGGCGTTGGCTCGCGAGTGGCTCGTATGCAAGCAGTGTCCCTCACCAGCATCTAACCACCTTGCCGCCCGGTCATAACGTCAGGACCGCGCGTCCGGTGGCTCGCCGCATGTCGGTGGTTGCTTCGGCCGCGCCCCAAGTGAGCAGGGGTGTGTGGTCGGTGCCGGCAGGAGGGATCCCGAGTCACTCCACGCATGGAGGAACGAATAGCATGCATGCCAGTTGCATTGATAATGAAAGAAGCCTTGCACCGGGTCATACGGGGTCGCAGGAGTTCTATCAGCATGGGCTTCTCACGTCATTCTCAAGTGCCGACGCATATACTTGCCTTGGCATCTGAATGAACAGGGCAACGCCTCTCGTCGTGAGCTTCTGGGCCTGTCGGCCGTGGCTGCCTCGCTGCTGCTGAGCTCGCGGCCCGCACATGCCATCTTCGGCTTTGCCGACGACAACACCGCCCTGTTCGATACCTACACCGCCGAGACCGTGAGTCGCTCTGAGCAATGTGTTAGGGCTCCTTGGGTGTGTTCGCAGCTCCCCGCAGCAGTCTTGACCACGGTGCAAGCCGAGGCCGTTAAACTGGGGGACCGTTGGGCCACACACGCAGTCCTCACCTGCACCCTCCGCGTGCCCTCTTCCTGCCGTCCCCTGCGCCCCGCTACCCCTGCTTCCCCTCATGCGCGCAACCCCAACTGCTCCCGCTGCCCCCTATCCTGGTACCATTTCAATGCCGTTCTCAGTCGGCCATCCTGGACAAGGTCAAGGTAACTCTGGCGCTGGACAAGGATGACCCCGCCAAGGAGGACTCGGTCAAGGGCCTGCGCAAGGACATCAACAACTGGGTCGCCAAGTACCGCCGCGAGCCCAAGGTGTCGGGCAAGCCCAGCTTCGGGTGAGACAGAGAGAGGGAGGACAGGACGGGGAAGGGGGGCAGGACGGGAGAGGTGGAGGGAGAGGGCGGGTCCTGTGGGGGAGGGAGGGGCCTTAGGGTTGATTGGAGTGGGGTGGGGTGGGGGACAACGGGTGGGGTGGGGGCAGAGGGCAGGGGTGAGGGCAGCGGGGTACGGGTGGATGCGAGATGACGGGAAAGGATGGGGAAAGGAAGTGGACCAGTAACGGCGGGTGGGGGAGGGGACATGTGGTACGCCGAAATAGGGATGGGACGAGGAGGAGGAGAGGAAACTGAGGTGGCAGAGAGGGCATAGGAGTGAACAGGGAGACTGGGGTCGTAACGGCAAGCTATGGCAGGCGGCCGCTCGGTTTGGAAAGCAAACAGACGCACTCGGTTTTGCACTAACCATGGCGGAGCCGACCGATGTGGCTGGGCTGGGCTGAGCACCGTTTCTCGAACGGGTTTGAGTGGCCTGTGGGCCCGACGATTGGCTCGAGGGTCGAGGGACGTCGTGGTATTGAGAACGCAAGGGATGCCCTGGCATGGATCCTGGACCGTGACCGTGACGGCTGTGGTCGGGCCTGGGCATTGCGCTTACTCTGCATCAGCCGCTTTCTCGACCGCACGAGTCGCTTGTCAGCAATAAAGCAACGGTGCCGGGGGACTGACGATATCAAACGACACAATTCACCATCTTTCACCTGATGGCAACGCCATTTGATTAGGAGTCCAACTCTGACCCCACGAGAGCCCGCGCTGCCACTGGAAGCACTGCGTCCCTGCGTCCCAACCCAACCCATCCCCCCATGGCACCCGCCATCCCATCTCCATTCCACCCCCACCCCAACTCCTCCCCTCCTCTCGCCTCCTCTGCCCTCCCCTCCAATCCCCTGCAGCAACACCTACTCGGCCCTGAACGCGCTGGCCGGCCACTTCAACTCGTTCGGCGCCACCGCCCCCATCCCCAAGAAGCGCCTGGAGCGCCTCCAAAAGGTGAGGGACCGGCCGGCGGGCGTGGGCGGGGCTGAGGGGTGTGGACTGTCCACAGTGGACAATGGAAGGAGTGGGGTCGCGCGCGGGGCCGGGGGGTTTGTAGATACCAGCCCAAACTTAACCGAACCCAATGCAAAAGAGCGGGGGAAGGAGGAGAGCGGGGAATGGGAGCGGGATTGATGCGTGTGGGAAATGGGGAGCGCGAGCAATGGGAGGCGTGTGGGAAGAGGCGGGGGCGGGTGGGGCCATTAGGCGAGGGGGGCAGGACATGGGATGACGCCAGGTGCAGGGGGCGGGGCGTGCGTATATGTGTGCCCCGGAAGTGCTGGTCGGGGCGGGACGAGAGTTTCATGTGGCAGGCGGGCTGCCACGGTCTGGAGAGGGGGCACTGGGTGTCGGCTGGATGCCCACCGGAAGGGGTTGATTGTGTATTGTCGCGTCCAGCAGCACTGGCGTGCCGCCACGCTCGACCACGACTGACTGAGTCTGACTTGCATGCCACCCCCCGCCGCCATCCCTCGCAGGAGCTGGACGACGCTACCCTGCTGCTGACCCGCAACCGCTAAACTGACTGGCGGTTGAACTCTTGGAGTGGGGCCGAGTGGACGCACGGAGGCGCTGCGTGGAGGAGCGGCTCAGCTTGGGAGGCGCCTGGCAAGAGCAGTGACTGCGGCGCGGCCCGTGCGCCGTCAGCACAGCACTGCACCGCACGCAGGCGCAGGCGCAGGTGCCCCACAGCAGTGCATATGGCTGAGGGGCTGGCCTAGCAGCGGCACAGGCCACGGGGGCGAGGGGCCGCTGATGACGAGGCAGGGGGTGCTCCGCTGCCGCATTTGACATGTTGGATGCACACCGCAGCGCACCGGCGGCGTGTGCGGTGCGGAGCAGAGCGCCTGGGTGTTTGTGTTCCGTTGTGTATGTGTTTTGAGCTCCCGTTTTTTGTCGATCCGTTTATTTGCACTCGGATGATGCGGGCCCAGCTCTCGGCGCGTGAGCTGTGTGTGTTGTGTACATGAGAGAAGACTAATCGGGCTTCGGACGTTTCTAGGCTGCGCTAGATTCCACAGCGCGCCTGTTCCCATTCTCCCCGCTGCCAAACCTACAGAACACATGGCAGACGGCAAACCTATTCTTGTAAAATGAACTGAGCCATTGCAAATCTGAGACAGCCAGCGGCAAGTGGTGCCAAACACCAACCTGCCACATTTGCATTTACGCATTTCAATGTCACCGTGTGTGGGCACTGGGTATGAGGTTTAAGTCTTGAGCTCTGGCCGGGAAACCTTATGCGCCGCGCATCCTTGCACACATTCCCATAACTCGGCGGCTCTGGGGATACGCCCTAAGTCTGAAGCGCTTTGGCGCGCGCGCCTGCGTGCCGGGCCCCCCTGACGGCGCGCTGTCCTGCGGCGTGGGCCCGAACGTTGCCGGGGGCAGGGCCGAATCTGCGTCCTGTGCGACCTTGCGTGTCCGCCAGATGCCACCCTAGGCTACCTCCAAACCAGTGCTCGTATCTTCCATCTACACTGTAGAAATCTGCGCAAAATCCGCCGAAGGCGGAGAAAAATTTTTGGGTTTGGGTGCCACGCATCTACGCAGTGTAGACGGTTTTGGCCGGTTTTGGCGCAAAAATGGGGGAAGCGTAGACGTTTTGGGGGGCTTGGGGGCTTAAGTGTAGATGCCGCGGTCAGGGTCATCTACGCATGTGTAGATGCCGGGTGCCTGAGGGCATCTACAAGATACGAGCACTGCTCCAAACGGCCCTTGGGCAGAATCCTTCGTGGCTTGCTGTCAACCGAGGGTCCACGCGTTCCAAATTCCTTTTGAATTTGCGCCGCCCCCCGGGCGCTCCGTTTGGCGCTTCACCGGCCCGCAGATACTTCTCCCACTGCTTCCACTTCTACTACTCCCACTCTCCGTACATTCATGCTGATAAACCGTTCGTGAAGACGTGAACCCAGAACCCCTCCCCACTCTTCTCTGCTCCGGACAGCAAGTCCACATTCGCCCTGCTACAGTCCACACTGGCTCATCTGTTCCTTACGGCTCCCCATTCAAGAACCTTGCCTACCTTACCCATCAGTTCCCTCCCACCCATCAAAGCGGAACGTCCCTGTCTCCTACGTACCACCGAGCGCGCACAGACCCCCACTGACGTTCCTGTGAGTGACGTAGTTAATGAAGAATGAAGAAGTTAGCAGAAACCTCGCCCGTATCTCGAGAGTCTAAAGTTTCCGAGTGCACATTCGCTTATTACCCATCTCGACCAGCCCTTGGTTATTTCAGCAACCTTAACAGTCAGGGCATGCAGTGCCGGGGGCAGCCGACAAGCTCCAGCTCCGCAAGTCCGCGGGCAGCCCCATGCCCGAGCCTCGCCGCACGCTGTGGTACCGTGACAATGCATATTCACAAGGACACAAGCGGAGCTGGCGAAAGGTGCGGCTGGCCCCAACGCACGGAGGAGATGGCGGCGCGGTGCAGCACCCAGCCAGCGGCCGTGGACGCGGCGTATGATCAGGAAGCTGCCGAAGAGGCTGCTGACTGCGAGGCTCGCCTTCAATGCTACAAGCAGGGCATCTCGCTGCCACCGCGCCAGCGACGGCCGCAGGCGGGGCAGGCGGGCGCGGATACTAGCACTACAGCAGTGGCAACGGCGGTGCTGGTGCTGCCGCTGGTGCTACCGCCGACGGCCAAATCGCCAACGGCCAAATCACGTAACTGGTGCGTGCCGCCGTGCGTGCTACAGCATAGGGAATAGCGAGTTCAGGGCCTCCAGGTGCTGCTCCAGTTTGAAATTGGGGTTGGCGGGCGTCAGTGCCGCACCCCCCGGCACAAGCAGCGCCGTTCCTGCATGCTGTGTTGGCGGCGGGCGCGTCCCTGTCAGCCTGCCACTCCTGCGGCGGCGCTGCCATGAGGCCAGCAGCGGCGTGCTGCTGCTCCTCCTCCACCACTCCTTCCTCCATGCCCTGGTAAGCGCCCGCGGCATACCAACGCACCGTTTAGAGCGGCTTCACCAGGGGCAGCATCTTTGACAGGAACGTGAAGATCGTGGCCAGCGGGCTGCACCAGAGAGCAGGATGAGGACAGTCAGCCAAATGCCATACTGGTTCAGCGTCATCTGCAGGTCCTTGTAGGCCTGCAGCTGCTGTGTCCCATAGTCGGCCATGGCCTGCTGCTGCACCGTTGCAGCCTGCTGCTGCTTGGTCTCCAAGCTGGTCATGGCCTGCTGCTGCTTGGTCTCCAGCTCCTTGATGCCCTTCTCCTGCGCCGCCTGCAGGTCCTTTATCGACTGCTGCTGCGTGGCCTGCAGGTCCTTCATCGCCAATTCCAAATCCTTGATGTCCTGCTTACTGGCAATAACGCTCGTGGTTGGGAAAACAACGAGGAGTCCCTCGGCCTGAACTGTGCTGAAGCCGCTCCGCACGAGCAAGCCTCGGGCGCTAAAGGCTTTCTCAGCGGCCGTCGCTGCGGTATGAATGCTTCGCTGTGACACAATGCGCCGCGCGCGTGGAGGTGCTGTTACTTCAGTGCGATACAGATGCACTGTCCCGGAGTGGCAGCGGCGTCCTAGCGCCATCAGGAGCTGCCGACTGGCTTCAGAAGGCGTTGTTAGGGTTATTGCGCTGCGAGAATGATATCTTGCTGCTGTAAAGGGTCTTGCGTGCAGCAAGAATTGAACACACACTGCGCAAGTTCTGGACTCCGGGGTAAACGAAAAAGCTAGGCACGCGGGTACCACTTCGGGGGTCAAGGGCGGGATCGCAAGGTCTATGCCCAGACTGTCGCCCCGACCATGAATTGACATCCCATTACACATAATAAGGTCTCTGGATGGTGCTCGGGCATAATTTTGAGCGAGAGCTCAAGTCGAAATGCTATATGTCGCGCTCGCCAGGACCCCGCCAACTTAGCCTGAAGCTATTTTGATTACATCTATACGAGAATTAATGTCGACGGCAATAGATTCAGGCCCCAAACAGCGCATATGCGAGATATGGGCTTCGGTCAATTTCGCGACTTGAGCCCCGATAAGCATAATTTGGACCTTTGCCGACCACTTCTGGCTGATGATGATGTTGGTTATGTACCTACAGAAAGGCGGTGTCTAATCCGTGCGGTAGGATTTGCCCCGGGGCAACGTCCAACGTGCGGGTTTGGCTGGGAAAACGCACCCCCCGGACGGCAGCCCAGTTTTCACCACGGGCAATAGCTCGTACAAGACATCTAACTAGCCAGGCGGATCGAATTGTGGGGGGTAGGTCGGGTCAGCATCCTTGTACGAGTTATTGCTCATAGTGAAAAGGCCCGCGGAAGAAGGGGCTCCCGTAGACCCCATCCAGCCGCCTGGTGGTACCCGCGTGAAGCTAGGTCTCCGTAGCCGGCATCAGAGTCGGCATAGTATCCCAAGCGGCCAAGCCGACTAGTATCCCATACGCTGTAGTCCAATCCACTGCTACAGTACTATAGCCATAGCATCCCACGCTGACTGGGATGCGACACTCGCAGCGACCGCTAGCGACCCGCTTTTGCTCCGCTTTTGGTACATAGCGCTTTCGTTCGCTTGAGTCTTTCGCCCTCCTATCTTGGGCGGGGTGGGCGAGGTGGTATGCAGCCCTGGGCCAATGCGCGGCTGGTGGGTGGTCTTTGCAGCAGGGGTGCAGCACCCTGAGCACCAGGGGAGAGCTGAGCACCCCTGCTTTGCAGTGAAGGAGTGCATGCCTTGTCGTGGATTTGAACGTGTATGGCGTGCCGGCAGATTCATTTGGCACTAGACGCGACTGTTATTTGAGCTGAGGGCTTTAAAACTTTGGTTCTTCCCCAAATCCTCGCGTGCATCGACGAGGGGGCCGGCTGCGCTGGGGTGGCGCCAGGAGACCACACCGCATTCAGTAAATGCTGCCCTGCCCCCAAGCTGATATGAGCCTAATTCACATAGGTAACTGAATAGCTATCGTGCAATTGAAACTTGTCAGCAATTTGTAACTTTGCATTTGACAATTTCTGGATCCATGGAAGTTGTTTCCTATTTCCCGTAGCCTGATCGCGACTCAAGGGTCATGACGTGACACCGGCTATTCCGTAACAGACATGCATGAAGTATTCAGAAAGAAATATGCAATTGAAAAGCCGGATAGGCGGGTACGTATAGAATGCTGAATAGCTTGCACATATACTCGTATATAATGCAAACCTTTGCGGTTGTCTCTATGCCATATAAAATCCAATCCTAAATGCTGCTAGAGTGCACAGCCAGGCTTGGATGGCACGGAAACAGCTACTGCTATAAACGGTCGCGGCCATCACATCCAAGGTTACAACCTGGAAGCACTTCAAATGAGTCCCTGGGGCACTAGCAGGGCGGGGCTGCTGGCGGTCCTCTCCGTCATGCTGTGGTGGACAAAAGTCGCTGGAGCTGAGCAGCACATCGAGCGCCACGGCGCTGACACCGCTGCTGGCGCACAAGTGGATAGACGGGGACATGGCGTCGGCGCGGTGGCGTCAGCGGGGGCAGCAGCAGCGCCAGCAGCCGTCGCCTATCTGGCGACGGCAGCAGCAGTAGTAGGCCCCAAGGCAGTGGGAGCATTCGCATTAGCAGGAGCAGGAGCGGAGGCAGTTTTAGTAGACAACAAGGGCGCTGGGGCGCTGGCGGAGGCTGAGGCGGAGGCAGGCTCAGCACTGCTAGCACGCCGTGACCGCGGTCGTCGGCGGCTGCAGCAGCAGGCGGGTTTGGGCAGTGACAGGGCGCAGGCGTATGCCAGTCGGTACGTCTGGTCGCTTTCAGTGCTATGGCCACAGGCATAGATGGATAGCATAGCTTGCATAGGCAGCACAGGGTTCCGGAGGCTAGCGCGCAGATAGGGCGTAGCTCCTCGGAGCATTGCTGTGAGTCCGTGCTGCCTTCCAACGCGCCGTCTGCCCCCACGTAGACTCCCAACGGCGGTTGAATACTTGATCTCCTCCCTCCTCTGCCCGAGCTGCCAGGGCAGTTGCTGGTGTCAGCCTTGACGGTCGTGGTGGCGGCGGTGGTGGTGGCGGTGGCGGGGCCGGAGGCCGGCGCAAGAAGCGGCGGGGCGGCAGCGGCCGCGGCGTGGGCGCAGGGGCTGCCGCCGCTGCCGCCAGTCGGACTGCGGGCATACACGTCAGCGCCTGGGATGCAGCCGCCAACGCAGACCGACTGGCGGTGGTGGTGCTGCTGACTGACCTGGACTACAAGTGTGGGTGGCGTGGCAGGGGTGGTGGCGCCGGGGTGAACGGTGGGGGGCGGGAGCGAGGGAAAGGCGGGTACGTAGACGGGGGGGGGGGGGGCCTGAGGAGGCAGGCGGGGGAGAGGAACGGGGTAGGGTTGCGGTGTAGGGAGGTGGGGCTGCGAGGGGAGGGAGGGGATAGACGGGGGAAAGGCGAGGGAGAGGCGCATGTCGGGTACGGAGGCATGGCAGGGTGTAGACCATGCATGCGTGCCTTCACCCCCAGCGAACCCCACTCCACCCCAAACCCCTCCTTCTCCACAGCCTCGCTCCCACCGTACTCCTCGAACCTGCTCGCCTCCCCCCCTAACATGCATGGACCCCCCCAGGGTTTGGGTTCACTCGGTTGGCTTGCTTTGGGTTATGGAATGAACTACCCCTCCTTAGTTAAGCATGAACGCAACCCGTCCCCTATTGCCGCCCCCACGCAGCCGCCAACCGCACCGCCATGCTGCACGCCAGTCTGCGGCTGGCGGCCGCGCACCTGCTGCCCACCACCCCCGCCGTGTTCTACATCTTCACGGTGGCTGACCAACTGCCGCTGCTGGCGGCGGGGCTGCGGGACATTGTGCAGCAGCAGCAGGTGCGTGAATGCGTGTGTGCGTGCGTGCGTGCGTGCGTGTGTGTGTGGGGGGTTAACTTTGAACCAATCCCGTAAGGAAACAGTCGCGCTGCAAGGAGAAACTGCAGCCGCCGTGTGGGGGGGGGGGGGACTGTGTATGAAAAAAGAAAATTAAGCTCGCCCAGAGTGTGTATGTGTGCGTATGTGTGCGCGTGTGCGCGTATGCGCGCGTGTGGGTGTAAATACTAGCCCAAACTAAACCAAACCAAGCCAAACTAGCGTAGCACGGGCACAAGCGACAGGGGGCGCTGTGTGTTTTGGTGCGCCCGCGCTTGGAACTCTTCCGCTGGCGCCTGCACCCCTGCACCCCTGAGCGTGCAATTTATTGAGTGCATAAAATGCATCGCCTGCAACCGTGCAAAGTCCGTGCATCGGTGTCAGTGTTGACTGGTCGGGCACCATAGGACACACCCGGGCTCCTTGTCGCCCTCGTGGCCAGCACACCACGCCTGTGTCTGTCTGCGCACGTGTATGACACGCCTGCAGCGGGGCTCGGAGTGGGTGCGACTGCTGGCGGTGCCGGTGGAGAGCTGGGTGCTGCCAGCGTCAGCAAACGACACCAAACTGTGGCGCGGGTGGGTGGGTGGGTGGGTGGGTGGATGGGTGGCAGTGGGTGGGTGGGTGCGTAGGTGGGCGGGTGGGTGGGCGGGTGGGCGGG